>NW_027459570.1:300000-600000 GCF_050624435.1 Tenrec ecaudatus | reverse complement strand
GAACAGCTAGAAAACCTATGAATTTATCTAAGGTCAGTGAGAATTTTCAGGCTCTTACAAGAGAATGTCTGCGTGCCTTTTTAGAGTGACTGATGGAAGCCTACGGGCTTTATATCCCTAACGGCCTGGAGGCCCCGAGAACAGGAGGGCAATAAGTATTGCCTTTATTACTCAGTCTGCCTCAGACATGAAAAAGAAGTGGGAAGGGTTTGACGGGAAAAATCTTAGTGATTTGGTACAAGTGGCTCAGCGGGTGTGTAACAACAGAGATGATCCTACCACGACAGAGACAAAGAAACTAGTTAAAATACTAGTAATTGCCATGAGAGACCCCAGAGACTCAGGAAAAGGAGAGCATGGCCCACTTACGGAGAGACTGACCTGTGGGCACCGCCAAGCCATGGGGCAGGATCAATGTGCCTACTGCAGGAAAGAAGGACATTGGAAAAATCAGTGCCTTGAATACCCCAGGAGAAGCAGACAACCCTCCAATAGAGAGGACGGGCCTCATCCACACCTAGAAAATCCCAAGCAAGAGACAATAATGCTTGAAGAAGCTGAATGAAGGTGTCAGTGCTCTGTTTCACTTGGTCCCCAGGATCCCAGGCTAATTGTCCAAGTAGGAGGCCAGCCAGTCAATTTCTTAGTGGACACAGGGATTACCTTCTCAGGTTCAGAAAAGAGTACAGGCAAATTGTCAAAAGGAAAGATTTGAATTACTGTCAGCATATGATTGCTTCCAAAAATAACTCACACCAGAAGATTTGCATGGAGGTTAGGTGGGTTTCTCAAGACATCATGATAAAAAATATCTGTCTGCCCTTTGTCCCAGTTAGCCATATGATTTTTATGGCACTGGCCCCTGGCTTGGCTGTTGAGCCATGGAAACTGTTTTTGCAGGACGTGAGGCAGTGGCCTGTGGCCATCAGTGGAAGGACAAAATCTCCACAGTGGTCTTCCTGTTTCAATATGGAGCCACCTATATCACCTCTCGGACATTATTGTTGTCCTGGGCTCAGAATCGCCACCCCAGGTCTAGAAGGCACCTAACAGATCCACACTATTTGAATCAGGCTCTGGTTAGCCCCTATCGATCACTTGGTGACATGGGAGTCTGGACAATGGAGTACCTTTACTTTTCGGATCAGAAAACTAACTCAAAAAAACACAGGTGTTGACCCAGAGGCACACAACTGGTTAAAAACAAAGCCAAACTTACAACCATTTTCTGGAGCCAGAGTTCTGAGCCCCTCGTGGCTGTGCCCAGCCGAGCAGTCCCTCTCTCCTGGACACACCAAAGATCTGAGCAGATATTCCCCACAACCCCTCCCAAAGATTTTATTTCAGAGGATAGCATTGAATTTGCATCTCCTGGACAGAGACATTATCTGATCAGAGCACACAGAGATGAAGGGGAGAAGGGGAGAGTGGAGCACATCCTGTCCCACCAGACCTTGAGGATGATGTTCCCACTCAGAGAAGTCAGTTCACATAGAAGACCACATGGCCAGCCCCACGACGAGACACAACGTCCCTCAAAGACCCATAGCCCTAGAGGGGACAACACTGGAGACACAGTGTGGGAATTACCCCCAAACTGATCTCGCTACACTGAGGCATAACACTAAGGGGGTACAGCAGAAGAGCAAGTAAAAGGAGCAGCAAGATCCCAAGGAAATGCTAAAGGTGGACTTTAGGGTCAGGGTTTGGTGCCCCAAAAGACTGGACTAGAAAACACTTCTAAAGGCCAACACATAGTCCTTAAACTATCTATGAGCTTTTCTATCTTGTTGACCTTTGTTTTCTTTTATTGTCATTGGATTTTTTGTTGTTTTGTTTATTTTGCTGCTTGGTTTTGTTCTTTCTTGTTTTTGTGCATGTTATTGCCTCTACAGGTCTGTCTAAATAAGATAGGCTGAACGAACAATCTGGAGGAGAAAAAAAAAACGGAACTAGCACATCCTGGAGGACATGCGAGAGAGGGAGGTGGGAAGAAAGGTAGTGGTGTTAAGAATTCCAGAGACAAGGGAACAAAAGTGATGGAAATCGGTGGTGAGGGGGATGCAGGAGGCCTGGTAGGGCGTGATCAAGGGTAATGTAACCAAGAGGAATTACTGAAACCCAAAGGAAGACTGAGCATGACAGTGGGCACAAGAGGAAAATCAAAGGGTATAGAAGAGTGAGCTGGGAAGCAAGGGCCAGTTATAGATGTCTAAATAAAGGCATGTACATATATTTACAAAGGGGCATGGGGAAATAGATCTATGTCCATATGTTTATAGATTTAGTATTAAGGTAGCAGATGGACATAGGGCCTCCGCTCAAGGACTCGTTCATTGCAAGAACATTGTTCTATTAAATTGGCATTAAACGATGCTCACCTTCCCTACACGATCACTGATCACAAAGCGGCTGCATAAGCAAATGTGATGAAGAAAGCCGATGGTGTCCAGCTACCAAAAGATATAGCGTGTGGGGTCTTAAGGGCTTGAAGGTAAAGAAGCAACCATCTAGCTCAGAAGCAACAGAGCCCACATGGAGGAAGCATACCAGCCTGTGTGATCACAAAGTTTCAAAGGGATAAGGCAACAGGCATCATGAGAACAAAAAAATCTTATCATGGAGAATGAGAGGGGACGGCCGGGTATAGACCCAAAACCTATTTGCAGTGCACTGGACATCCCCTTACAGAAGGATCTCAGAGAGGAGATAAAAGAATACAGGGTATGAGACAGCAAAGAAAAACACAACTTTCCTCAAGTTCTTTTTTTTTTGTTTTTTTTGCGCACCCCGCGGGCGCCCGGTGCTGCCCCCTCCCCGGTCCCGCGGCGGCGGCGGCCGCTCAGGGCCGGGGGGGGGGGGGCGCCAGGGGAGGGGGCAGACACCAGGGGCAGCGGTGGCGGCGGCGGCTCCCGGCGCCATCTTGGGCTGATCGATGAACTGAACAAAGAGGATCAATTTCCGATTAAGCGAGTTATCAATGGGGGCCGGGGAGTGAGAGGGACTTGTCCCCGAGTCGGCCCCGCTTTCCCCGGCACCCCCCTCCTCCCCTCCGCCGCGGCTCCCCGGCGGCAAGGCAGCCCGGCGCCCCCCGGGGAGGCCGCGACCGCCCGCAGCCCCCACCCTCGAGCTAGAGGCCGAGAGAGGAGAAGCCTGACCTGCAGCTGCTGTAAATCAAAGCGCTTCCAATATTGAAACATTGATCCCACATTGGCCCCCATCTTGAGACGTATTGAGATGGAGTGAGAGGCTGATAGAGAGGGGGCTGGAGTTCAGGAGCCGCCAGGAGGCAGCAGGCGGGCGGCGCCAAAACCCGGCCTGGAGCCGGCCGCCGCCGCCGCCACAGAGGAGCGCGGACTCCTCCTCACGGCGCCACCGCCGCCAGGGCACGCCGAGCCGGAGTCGGAGTCTGAGCCCGAGGGCGTGGCGGCCGCTGGCCCGGCCTCGCGCGCGGCCGCCCGGCCACGCCCCCCGCCAGCGGCCGAACGAGCGACCCGCCCGTGACCCCCGCCCCTCCCAACCCCCAGCCCCGGCCGGCGGCCGCCCGGCTCGGCGCAGCCCGGCCCCTCGAGGGCGGCGAGAGGGGCGCTGGAGGGCGGCGAGAGGGCAGCCCCGTGGCCCGCCGAGGCCCAGGCCGGGCTCACCTGGCGCGGGGGGGGGGGGGCGCGGAGGTAGGGGGCCCTGGAGGCAGCGGAGCGCAGCCCCCCCGCCCGCCTCTACGCCCGGGCGCTGGGTGCCGGCGACGCGCCGGGGGTCGCCAGTCGTCCTGCTGGGCGCCCGCCCGCCCGCGGAGCCGCCGTGACCACCTGCCTGAGCCCAGACCCCAGCACGGCTCAGGCCTCAGCGCACCCGCGCGTGTGCCTGAAGCCTTGACCTTGGGCGGCCCCGCCAGCTGGGGCCTCAAGGACCCAGCACCCTAGAGCGCCCTTGCTGGGGGAGGGCAGGGGCGTGGGGAAGCATCAGCCCCTGACCCTCTTGAACTTGCACCTGCCAGCGTCCCACGCCAGGGCCCCAGAGTCCCCTCTCAACACCACCCGGTGACCCAGGGCCCCCGAGCTGTCGCCGCTGACTTGGTACTTAGGAGACATGCTCTCTGGAGGCGGTTGAGGCTTGTCTTGTGGCCAATAATCATCTCCTACGCCTTCCTTTCCAGTCACTAATTTGATGTCTTCACTTAAAGAAATGCCCATAAGTTGAGGTTTCAGAGGAGAGCTCCTTGAGCTCCCCAGACAACAAGGGGGCCGAGTGTCACCGTCATTATCCTGAGCTGGGAGGGAACACTAGTGTTCTGGAGGCTGGGAATCTGTCACTGCCTGCCCAGCACAGACAGAGCAGGTGCTGGTTATAATTGTTTCTAGACGTCCTGCCATGCTCAGTTGAACGTCAAAGCCATAAACGTTTCCCGACTACAATCAAACTGGAGTACGCAGACATTTCTGCATCATTGCCGGGTGGAAATACACTGAGTGGAGTTGGATGAGATGCCAGCAAGTGCTTAAGGAGGGGGTGCTGTGGGAATACCAACAAGATGACTGCTAGTCTCCGTTTCCTTCTCTCGTCTGCTTTGTGTTTTCTTTCAGGACCATAAGAAATGATGCATATGTAAGGAAAAAAACTTTTCATTTCCAGAGGAGTTTTCCACCCCACAATCTACCCGCAGCCTCCTTTGAGCAAGCCAGTAAAAGCTTTTTTTTTTTTTTTTTTTTTAACCTGCCTTCTCACTATGACAATTTCCGGAGCTGCTATGTGGCTGTGTTTAAAAGTCCCCCTCGGGATCCAGAGTGCAATCCATATCACAAAGGCATCCTCCCAGTCCCAAATAGCAATGTGACCTCATTTCAGAAGGTTGTTCTTGTTTCCATAGACCCAGAATGGAGTTTAAGCTGTTGATCTTGACTGTGGTTGTCGACTCAGCCTCTCATGGGCACCTCATGGGCAGTGGAGCAAACTGTGCCAATCTGTGCTACCACCAGGACTGGGAGAGGAAGCCAACAGTGGTGGGCCATAGGTCAATGTGTGGTTGGGGATGATCAGGTCTTTCTTCATTATTCTGTTTCAGTCTGGAAACACCACTGAAGCCTCAGTGTCGTAGCAACACACAAACCTTCACTGACAGTCTGGGGCACATTGGCTGCAAATCAAACCCGGGTCTTCCCGGTGAAAGACGATGAGAGGTCTACCACTGAAGCACCGTGGCCCTCACCTCAAACCAGGTCAGTCATTTCCAGAGTTCAAACCAGACCACAATGCAGGATGACTGAGATTGCCACCAGAATCTGATACTGATGCAGAAAAAAACCTAACTACCATTTTATTGACTCCCAATAGGACAAAGATCTGCCCCTTTGGGGTTTTGAGACTTTAAATCCTTACAGCAGGGGTCGCAACCTGTGGGTCGCGACCCCTTTGGGGATCAAATAACCCTTTAACAGGGGTCATCCAATTCATAACGATAGCAAAATTACAGTTATAAAGTAGCAATGAAAATAATTTTATGGTTGCAGGTGACCACAACATGAACTGTATTAAAGGGTGGCGGCATTCAGAAGGTTGAGAACCATTGCCTTACAGAAATAGACAACCTCATATTTCTCCCACGGAGGGGCTAGTCAGTTCAAACCCCTGACCTTGCGATTAGCAGGTTAATGCATAGTCCACTACACCACCAGGGCTCCTAATGATATAATAAGAGATACTATTGTTAGATCTCTCGTGGGAGAAATATACCTCAGTCCTTGGCTTCGCGTGAGAAAGAATTCACTCCGCAGCCTGGATTGTGATCCAAGTGAGTTTTTTGAGAGAAGAAGTTTCAGGTTTACACAGGCACCTCAGGGCCCCTCACCCCTGCACAGCTTGCCTAGAAGCTGCTGGAGAGAAAGTCACTACGTGGGCACCAGGATCCTGCCTTTTCTTTCTTTTCTTAAATCGTTTTATTAGGGGCTCATACAATTCTTATCACAATCCATACATACATCAATTGTGTAAAGCACATTGTACACTCACTGCCCTCATTATTCTCAAAACATTTGCCTCCACTTAAGCCCCTGGCATCAATCAAGTCCTCATTTTTACCCCTTCCTCCCCCATCCCTCAAGAAACCTTGATAATTTGTGAGTGGTGATATTGGGAGGGTAGAGGGAGGGTGGATTGGAAAGAGGAAACCGATTACAAGTATCTACATGTGACCTCCTCCCTGGGGGACGGACAACAGAAAAGTGGGTGAAGGGAGACATCGGAGAGGTCAAGATCCTGCCTTTTCAATTCCTCCACAGGGAGGCATGGTTGATGGTCCTGGTCAACCCCATTGGCTGGATTGAATTCACCTGGCTCAGATGGGCCAATCCAGGTGTAACACCCACCTAGGTGTACCACCCCTTCCTGGCCGGAAGTTTGAACCTGAGCATATGTAATGGATGACCCACTCCCTATGCTAAGCTACCTAACAGTATTTGCAAGATGCCGAGCAATGTTCTAAGCTTTTTGTATATAATAATTCAATTATATCACTTAAGAAGCCTATGTGTGGACTCTATTCTTGCCTCATTTTACAGATGAAAAATCAGTGGCACAGGATGATAAAGCCATGAGCCTATGACCACACAGTGAGGAAGTGGAAAGGAGAGATTTGAACCCAGGCTGCAGAGTCCATGCCTTGGGTGCCTACAGCGCCACATAGGACACAGGAAAGCATGGAGCAGACTCGGCGTAAGACCTAGCATGTATGTGCTAGGACTGCATGAGAGTAGCTGCTACTCAGATCCAGAAGAGAATACAAGGCTATTGCAAAAATTATTTTTTCCAAGAGAGGGTGGAATTCTGCATCTTGTGCGAAATCCCCCAACCTGCACATGGCACAGCTACTTCAGAAGGTTCCCAACAATGTGTGCTGTGTGGCAAACCTAACTGAGCTCAGGGGGAGCTGGTCTGTGGGTTATGTTACCCAGAAGGTGAGCAGTTTGAACTCACCAGCCACCACTCCAAGGGAGAAAGAGAAGGCTTTCTGCTCCCATGGACTTACAGTCTTTGAAGTGGCAGGGAGCATTTCCATGCAGCCTATGATTAGGATCTAGGAGGGTGAGGGTGGATGGAGTTGGTTGAGACCTGGCTTCAGGGCATTTCCCAGAAGGGCTTCCTGCAGTGACTCTGCCTTCAGGAATGTCTGGTGACCCTGAGGGCAGCAAAGTCCTAAGCACACTCAGGCAGTGGTTCTCAACCTTCCTAATACAGGTCCTTTTGTTGTGGTGACCCCCCCGACCATTAAATGATTTTCTTGCTACTTCATCACTGTAATTTTGCTACAGTTATGAATTGGACGAGCCCTGTGAAAGGGTCATATGACTCCCAAAGGGGTCGCAACCCACAGGGTGAGAACCACTGCACTAAGGGTTCCCCTTCCGGGCAGCTCTACCAGTGTCTGATGTGCATAGTTCTGTGAGGTGAGAGAAATGAACTCAGTGTCTGCTTCTGGTGACAGTTGATGTGGGTGGGCTTTCTCCCTATGTCAAATCCCTCTCAAGCCATTTGTCACCACAACAGAGGGAGCCACACACATAAAGCAAGAAGAGGAGGCAGCATAGCAGGACGGTAAGCAGAACAAAGATTGAATAAGCACAATTCACTTCAATCATGAATCGGGTGCCCTTGAGATGTGAGGAAGACCCCAGTCTAGTGACATTAGATCAGGTTTAGGGATTGAGTGACGGGACCCTCTTGGCTCCCCTCAGCCCCTATCTTGCTTTCCCATTGACCCTGCCCCTTACATCGTGATTGGTCCTTATTCCAGCATGATGGTTGGTTTCATAATCACAACATGTGGGAATGTGTTAGTCGATAGGTTATACAGGCACAGTCTCTGGAATGGGTAAGTGACGAGGTGTGACTGGTGACATGACTGGTGGAATGGATCATGTGAAGTGATTTGAGATCGTTGTTCAGACCTGATAGGTCATCCAGGCCTCTAGTTGATCCTGGCAGTACTCTAGTTTAAGGAAACAGAATGTTAGGCATTTAAGTCATATTTAAGCTTAAATTTTGAGCAATAGGCTGTGGCTCACAGTGAGAGTCTATGTGGAGACCCTAAATCCATTTTGAGGGGCCACACATTCAGCCACCATTGAGTTCTTTCCTACTGCTGACCGGCAGTGGAAAGCTTGCGTCCACTCCCCGGGCCAGACTCAGCGATATACGGTCGTGTGCACATCCCAATGAAGGTCCCGCTCATGCTCTCACAGGCCCTCCCGCAACTCCATGAATTGATCCGTCTTCAGGGACAGTTTTGTGACAAAGGTGTTTGTTTTCCATGTCTCATTTAAGCTTTCAGGAGCTCAGGTGGTGATGCTGGATAGTGTTGGACTATTAACAGCAAGATCGCTGGTTCGAAGCCACTAGTCATTCCACAGGAGAAAGATGAGGTTATTGCTTCCTGTAAAGGTAGCAACTTCAGGATCCCTACACAGAGTCACTATGAGTCAGAGTCAGCAGGACAGAATGAGTGTCATTTTATTTAAGTAACTGTGGCTGTGGGTCCTTCCGACACCATTGTGGCCTCATGCGGATGCTCTCCTTCATCCAGAACAGCGGTTTGTGTCTTTTTCTTGTGTAAAACATAGCAAAGGAGTTCCTAATAAAATAAAGTTGAATTGGGAGTCTTTTTTCCCTCAAACAAAGTAAATCCATAAATAGAAATGAGACTATGGTGCTAATAACCAGTTGGAGAGTTGAGAGAGCTGAACTCTCAATCCTGGTAGAAACCCATTGTGACTTTAAAAACTTGCTCAAGGTCATCCATAGCCTATGAGGTTGAGTTGAGCAGACACAAAACAGATGTGTTGGGGAGTAATTGTGTACATTAAGTAAACAATTTATCTTTCTAAAGATTCTGTCTAAAACTTACTTTAAATAGTAAGTTTTCCCCTGGGCTAGGGAAAGGTCAGGGAGCTTAACCCCCTAGTATCCACCCCCTCTCAGCATTCATCATGTTAGGCCAGAGGAGCCAAATCACACCCACTACCCAGGGAGCACTGCTTCCAAAAGCCCATTGCCTGTGCCGGGGCAGAGGGCAGGTACCCGGACCAGAAATGCTGACAGAGTGGAACCAGCGGGCTCAGCCCCCAGCTTCCTGAGAGAGCAGCTGTGATGGTTCACTTTTGGACAAATGTCAATGCATGACTTGGGCAGCACGAAAAGCAGATGTGCAGAGGTTGTTCGCTGTATTCCAGAAGTTCACACACTCCCCGCAGGCTCTTTGGTGGCTTCCACCTTCAATCCCAAAAGGCCACTGCCGTCCAGTGGATTCCAACCACAGTGACCCTATATGGAGTTTTCAAGACTGTAAATCTTCATGGGAGCCAGCAGTCTCATTGTCCCCCTTGGGACAGGGAGCTAGCAGCCCGTTTCACCTCCAGGACCCCTTCCTCTCTAATTCTGGATCCAGTCCCTCCAAATATCCTGCCCTGCCCTTGTCTAGGCTTCTTAAATGCGTTCCATGCTGCTTATGTTAGTCTGGGTGCCTTAGCGAAACAAATCCACAGAAACGCGTATGTATAAGAGAGAGTTTTATGTAAAGGGTGAGTGCACATCAGGAAAACATGCCCGCATTTGCTTATGCACCCGCTTTGTCTTCAGCGATCATGTCGAGATAGGCTGGTGGCTTCTTCCATGTGGGCTTTGTTGTTTCTTAGCTAGATGGCCCCTTGTTTATCTTCCAGTCTTTAAGACCCTGGACACTATATCTTTTGATAGCCGGGCCCAGGGTGCTTAACCACTACACCACAAGGGTTCATTAGCTTGTGACTTATCTCCTGCCATTCACACTAGATGCTCAAAATAGCAGGAAACCAGGTTTCTCCTTTGTGGCCACACCAGGTACTGACAGAACCAAGAACAGAGAAATGCTTAGTTATATATCTTGACTATCATTAGCATATTATATGCCTGGCAATATGTAAGCCTTCGCTCCCCTGACCTCTCACAGTCTCGGTAAAATGAAGCTAATAAAAGTAGTGCTCTCACAAGCTTGGTAGGAGATTAAACAACTCACATAAGGGTACACAGCCTATCAACGAGGAGGCGAGATGAGGCAGTGTGTGGCTGCTGAACCCACACCCTTCACAACACCTGCATTAAAATGACTGAGGGCTATGAGGAACCAGACAGAAGCAGGTTCACACCCCAGATTGAGTCAATTTAACTGCCTATTGTGCCTGACCCTTCTATCTCTGATCTTAGAAATGGGGTTAACAACAACAAAACACTGTAGAAGAAATGTCCAGCAGATGACAGGCACGCGATTAAACAACAAAAAATAAATCACTTAAGTTGAAATTCGAACTCCTGGAAACCCCTCACACACGTGCAGAAAAGGATTGAGCCCCATGTGGTGTTTCCAGTGCCCCCGTCTTCCCCCCTAAAATGAGCATTTGATAAGGTAATGCCTGGATTGTTCCAAGCCCAAGACTGTGGAGAACTAAAGGAAAACCCAGCATTATGAATCTTTGAGCACAGCCCTGCTGGGAAACCGCCCTGCAGTCACTTGTTGATGACTGGAGGAGGGACAAGAGTAGGGAGAAGAACGAGGACTGAATGTGACACATAAGCAGGGATGGCCTACATTCCATAAAGGAAAAAACTCAAGGTCTGCTTTTCTGGTGCCGGAAAGTTAAAACCCATCTGGTGCAGTTGAAAAGGTGTGTGTGTGGAGTGGGGGGGGGTGTTAGGGAGGAGGGGCGATGAGTCCAAAGGATGAACTCCATCTGCAATTGTGTCCTCAACTGCTTTCCCCTGCTAGCCACACGATATTTGTGGCTGGCCTGCCCTGCTTTTGTTATCAAGCCCAGAGAGGGCAAGAGACTAGCTCGAAGCCACACTGCAAGTTGGCAGCAAAATCAGGCCGAGAACTCTGGATGCTTAGAAAGCTTCACACAGACCTGAGAAAGTACCAAGGGAAGACCTGTTCGCTAACTGGGCAGCACTCACTGCATGCCAGCGCTGTTCCAGTGCCCCAGCCAGGGCATTGCTCCCTGTGTCTGTGTGTCTTCAGTGATGCACACAGGTGACGGATTGGCTTTTAATAGCATGCTTGGAAGGTTGAGGCCACCCAGCGGCACCTAGAAAGAAGGGCCTGCAAATCTACTTCAGACCAAGCAGCCTTTCCAGACCCTGGGGAGCACAGTTCTTCTTGGACACACAAGGAGGCCAGGAGTTGAAGTTGATTCCATGATGTAGTTGATTCCATGGTTCCCGGTTGTAGCTATACCTAGAGTCACATCCACATTCATGTTTATATCTCTTCACTCCATGGGGTGTTCATGGCTCCAACTCTTCTGAAGCAGACCACCAGGATTTTGTTTAAGAGGCCTCTGGATAGGTTTGAACTGCCAACCTTTTAGTTTGTAGCTGAGTGCTAAACAACTTGTGCCATGCAGGGTGCTAAGCTCAGAAACTCAGTCGGTGCTTCATGATCTCAGTTGGAATTATAGAGAGGGTCAGTGATGACCCATTGACTGCTGGGTAATTGTTGATGTAGTCTCCCTGTGCAGACATGTAAAGTACCTGAAAACTTAAAATCCAACTCATTGAGTGCATCATCCTGCCGTGCGCCAGCCCAGCAGCATGCTCTGCTGGGGACATTTGGCCATGCCTGGAGACATTCTGAAGAAGGGAGTCCCACTGCCATCTAGTGGGCTGAGACCCGGGATGCTCGCTTAGCATCCTGGTGCAGGGAACAACACAGCCCCACAAGAACGATGTTGGCCAAAATGTCAGCAGAGCTGCCACTGGGAAAATGGTCTAGTCCAAGCGCTGACCTTCGTAGAGGAAGAAAGCCAATCCAGAGCAGCTAAGTGACCTGCTGTGGGTTGCACAGCCTGATTCCAAGCCCAGTACTATACCCAAAGCTGTTACCACGCCCAAAATTAAACAGCAATAGCTGCCCAAAGGCCTCTTAGTTTGAGGACCAAGTAAGACAGTAAATGAGAAAGCCCTTTGACAAATGTGGCATGCTGCACAAACATGAGATGTTATTACCCAGGATCTTTTGATATATGTAAATAGATCTTGTACCAGGTCAGTTAATTTTCCAACTGCTCTATCTGAGCTTTCAGATGGCAGCACCTCTGTCCAACCCAGGAAAGGACTCCTGTGCAGGCTGAGCAGCCCTGGAAAGCCTCATGCCTGGCTTCTCCCACCCCTCAGCTAATCTCCAAGTGATTAATAAGGGCTCTCACTATGTTGTGCCTCCCAGCTGACAGATACTAGGCTATCAAAGCATTCGTATCACCTCCTTGATGCCTGAGGAGGAATATAGTTTCATGTGTGAGAGTGCCCCAACCCGCGGGACTCAGTTATTCGAGGGGTTCCAAGGAGGACCCAGCCTGAAAGAGAAACGGGCGAGAGAGAGGAGCGAGACCAAGCAGATTCTTGTCAAGGTCTGAGTTTATTGCTACACAAGCCTCTCTATAAAGGGTGAGGCAAACAAGGGAGTTCAAAGGGGAGATAAAAAAAAGGAAGGGCGGGGGTGTAGAGCACACAGGGCAGGCGGCCGCAAGTCTGCAGTTGGAATGTCCGGTGCTGGAGCAGACAAGGGTGGGCCATCTGGTGTGTGTCAGGGTAAGATAAGGTTGAGGTGACGTGGCTTTAGCCCTGCTGGGCAGGCAATATGGCCTTGGTTTTGTCAGGCTGATTATGCCCGGTTCCCAACATGAGAGAAGCCAGGAATATCTCCTCTCACAACTGTGCAGCAAACGAGATCAGATCTCCCAATCTGATTTTCAGCCCTCCTGTCTTTCCAAGTGAAGTGGATGGTCCATTTCACATTGTCTCAAGTCTTTGCACATTGCATGCCAACATTGCGACACAGGGCGCGGCTGTGGGTCTTAGTAGACAAAGCCCCCACCCAGAACCCTGCCCTCAGAGCTCCTTGGTCACCCTGCACAACGCAGGTCCAGGCCGGGCTCCACACTGCAAGGCGATCAACCCTGACCCTCCAGTGTGGCCGTCCTCACACGCTCCCACATCCACCTAGAAGGACTGGAGATGAGAGATTCTGGAAGCTCCCTGCCTCATCTGCCTCCCTCCCCAGAGCGACAGAGCAACTGTAACTGATTAGGCAGGATGCAGCCTCGTTCCCAGTCCCCACCCTCTCTGGGAAAGCAGGGATGTCTGGCACCTCATCCAAGGCCTTTCCCCTGTGATCTCATTACTAAGGAGCTGCTCCTCTACCGCCCACCTCCATCACCTCATCTACATATGGGGGAGATGAGTATGTCTTCTTTGCTGCTCCTTCCCTGAGTCCACCCCAGGAGCTCCCTGAACAGATCACCAATCACTTCTCATTACACCTGCAGCAGCCGTCAGATACTGCTGAACAGAGACAGGCGCCTCCCCTGCTGCTGCCAGGCTCCAGTGCACATGTGCACACACACGTGCACACACATTGTACAGGCACACTCACATGGACACACAAGCATGCACACCCATGTGCACAAACTTTGTTCAGAGGTGGGAATTCTGCCCATTTTAGCCTCTAATATTGCAATCAGAGAGTGATAGAACAATGAAAGATGAAGGTGGATGAAGGAAGATCTATTTATTCCCTTACTTGTTACATAACCATTCAGGGCTCTTTTTTTATCCGTACAAACACACCACCACACCATCAACAATTATCAAGTAGATGTCATGTATGCAGTGCTGCCCTATTCAAGGCGGTGCTGAGTATGTGAGGAGGATTCTCTCTAAAGCACAGCTCTGAGGAAGTCTGTCTCCTTCGCACTTTTACACACACAGGGTGAGGAGCCTGCAGGAGGCTCCGTGCGTTGGGTGAAGCCACACGATGAGTGAGGAGACCGAGTGTGTAGCCAGGGGAGTGAGAGCGCAGAGTTCACCACTTCACCACCATGCTGGTGTGCACAATCGATGAAAGGGTGGCTGCCAGCAGCAGGACAGAAAAAAAGTAAAGCATGTAACTTGTGGTTTTATCTCTGGCTTACTTCCAAAAGGAATTGTTTTTGTTGTTCTAAAAAGCTTTATACCGAGAAAAAAAAAGAAAGAAAGAAAGCTTTATACCTCTATAAAAACAAAAGGCTACTGCTGTCAAGCACCTTCAGACTCAAGCCAGAGGAGAGCACTCCCAGTGGGCTTCCAAGCTGAAAATCTTCACAGAAACACAGTACCTCCTGTGGAGTAGCTGGTTGGTTCAAGCCAGCAACCTGGCAGTTAACAAGTACGTCCCTTGTACCTGTAATACCTGTATAAAGTGTATTAAATATGAAATACTCCTGGTGTGTAATTTTAAATTGAATTATTGTTCCTGGAACTTTTTTTTTAATAGCTAAGAATGGTGAAATGAGACTCCTTTAGATGTTATGATAAGAATACACACTACACAGGGCTTGGACCCAACCCAGCTTAATTCAAAGGAAGGCAGATTTATTTTCTTCTGCTTCCCAGAAGGTTCCCCAGCAGAACGTGTGTTAAACAAAATTGTTTAGCTATGGAAAAGAGCAATCTCCTCTTGGGAAGATCCTGGTAGAAGGGGGCTTTGGTTACATATCCAGCTCAACCCAGCCCCAGAGGCCTCGTCATGTTTTATTTTGTTTTGCCCTTGACACTGATTGTCTTGGGAACTGTGGCCCCCGAGCAATGGCCAGGAAGTCAGGTCTTCTTGATGTAAATCCTCTAATATCCCCTACAATGATTTTCAGTGCCAATGGTAAGGCCCGCCCAGTGGCTGCCACATGCCCCTGAGCAAACACGTCAGAGCAGATGAGAGCATGAGACAGCATTTAAGAGAACGGTAGGCTGGCCTTGACTTAGCTGTTTTGCCTCTCTTCAGAAGTCATTTGTGACACTGACTGTCATGGGTTTCATTAAGAACAAGTCTATCTCTACCAAAGAAAACTGCAAGGTAAGAGGACTTTCAGCTCCAGCTACATATGTCTCCAAACTTACTTACATATTGTCCTGTTTTCAGAAGAAAAAAAATTTACTCAGTGCCTCCCGGGCAAATAAAAACTTTGGTACTACAACCTACAATCCCAGATAAAGTGTAGGTATCTGCTTTGGCAGCTCCCCTGGATCGAGCTGCTCCGGTAGCTCTCCACAAAAACCCTGTGAAGAGATGATCAGGCAGGATAGCCTAGTCTGTTCTGCAGAAAGAAGCTACCCCTGAAACCTCAGTGGCTTAAAATCTAGAAGTTTATTTCTTGTTCATGCAAATTCTGACGCTGGAAGGGCAATTCTACAGGGTGTTTGTCCTGCACACCGTCCGTCAGTGATTCGGGCTGCTTCACAAATATGGTGCCACCAGATCAAAAGGTGGATTCCAGGTCATCACAGAAGAGGAAGAGAGAAGTGGGGGTTGTGGATCAGTCTTTACATGCTTTGACACTTTAGTTGACATAGATCGCTGGATAGGGCTGCTTATATAAAGGTTATCAGTTCAAACCCACCTAGCTGTACCACAAAAGGAAGGGGTCATCTGCTTTCATAAAGGGTACAGCCTAGACAACCTCATGCAACAATTGTACTCTGTACCACAAGGGGTGAGCATGAGTCAGAACTGACTTGAAGGCAACAGGATTTGGGGTGTTTTTGTTTGTTTGGTTGGTTGGTTGATTGGTTTGGTTTGCTGAGTGGGAGGTGGTTCTACCTACAGCATATTAATCTGAAGTAGTCACTTTAGGTTTTTTTGTTTGTTTTTTGAGAGATGTGGAAAAGCTCATTGGCTTTAATGGGGAATTAACTCTGCCGCAGACGGCCTCCTCAAAATTTCCCTCCCGCTTCATAAACTAGCAGAGATTTTCAATGAAGGAGCCTGCAGGCACCCGCTGGACATCTCCTTGCAAGGTCAGTCCTTTGGAGCCACTGGGAGGGAGAAAAAAGAGACTTCTATTCCTGTAAAGAATTCCAGCCCCAGAAATCCTCAGGGGGCAATTCTGCCCTGTCCTCTCGGGTCGCTATGAGTCCGAATTGAATTTATGGCTATGAGTTGAGTTTTAATTCCATTCACTTACTGCTATTGACAAGTTGCTAGATTAGGGCTTGTCTTCCCAAATGCCAGCACTAAACGAAAATGAGCTGTCCGGGCCACAACAAAGGGGTTGGAAATAAATCAGGCACACTCATTAGATACCTATGGCAAAATTCAGAACTGAGCATGCTCTGACCCAAGTCATGTAGACCCAGGTGGAAGGTCCACCTGGTCATACAGAATAGGACTTCACAAAAGTGCACCAAAATCAACCAGTACGATCGACCAATGCCCTCCAGTGGTGTTGGGAGGTGATAGAAGTAGGCCTGGGCTCCTTGTCGCCCTCCCTTGTTCACGTGCTCTGCAAGTGGAGGGTGAGGCCCTTGGGGGTTCCTGCCGTGGCTCCTCAGCTGGTTCTGCACTCCTGCTCAGGTATTCCTCCCATGAAACCGCCATATTCAGCTGCAAACTTTCCCCACCCCTGCCATGGAGCCCGGCGTGCTTTCCGGAGATAGTGGGGACTTTTGGGGACTGCGATACCTGAAACTTTCTTTCATAACATTCACTTGGATTTACAAAAGTGCTTCTGCCATATGAATTCTTTCAGCGTTGCTAAGCAAGAACTGAGGTCAACCACCCCAGAAACCTAACACTATCAAGTCGATTCTGACTTATATCAATCTAGGGGGTCCTCAAACTATGGCCTGCGGACCACATGGCCCTCAGAGGACATTTATTCAGCATGCCGGGTGTTTTTGCCCCTTTTTTTTTTTTTACTTCAAATTAGGTATGTGCAGTGCGCATAGGCATTTGTGCATAGTTTTATTTTTAATCTATAGTCCGGCCCTCCAGCGGGTTTGAGGGACAATGAACTGGCCTCCTGTTTAAAAAGTTTGAGGACCCCTGAAAGGACAACGTAGAACTATGCCTGTGGGTTCCCGAAGTTCTAAATCTTTACAGGAGCTGAGAACCGCATCTTTCTCTGTGAGCCATAGCGGATTCCAACTGGCTGGCCTCATGGTCACACACATTCCACCAGGCTCCTTGAGCCTTAACTTGATAATTTAATGAAACGATACTTCTCCAAGTCACACTGTATCAAGGTCTATAATCTTGCTATTCTAATATCAAATTTAAAATAAGGAATATAGTTAAGCTCCAAATCCATAAGCAATAAGACCATTGAATCTCTTTGGACACTATTACTTAAAAAAAGAAAAAAACTCTGTCCAATTATTTTCAGCACAGAAAAGCTTCCAGTGTTTACAGCTTAGTATTTAATTGCTTTTTCTCTTCTTCTTTTGCATTGGTGAATCATTTTGAGCTTATAATAATGTCAAAATAAATAGTTTCCAGAGCCTCCAGGCATTCACTGTGTAATGATCATTTAAAAGATTTCTTGGTTAGAGGGTCCTCAAAAGAATAAAAGGCGTGTCCGCATTGCTGGTCATTTCTATATTCAAAAGAAGAAATTGCTCATCAAATGCTACAAGCCAATTTCTTTCTTCAGCCAAACTGCCCATTTTAGCATCACTGAATTAAGCAAATGGTTCTACATTTCAAAGTCAACAATGATACTCTTTTCCCTTTAACACGAGCATCTTAAACAGCTCAAAAAATAGTCGAGCTCTTTATTATGGCTTTTCCTGAGAAAGCTGTTTCGTTGTTTATTTTATTTATTCATCTAGACTTTCATGTTAAGATTTGTGTATTTTAAGTTCTGCTAGTCAGGACATCTTAAATGGAGCCAGATTTTTTTTTATACTTTGTCTTTTAAAATATAATGAGACTGAGCAGTACATCCGTTAATAAAATATAAAGTCTTCCTATTTCTGTTTGTTTGTAATTTCCCTAAGGATAACTCTTAATGTAGTAAAACCAAAACCCGCCATAATGAATTACATTTGGTCTACTGGGGGTTGTGGCCAACCTTTTGATAGAAAAATCCAGAGACTCCCTTCTGCATCTCCTTTCCCAACCAAACCCCGTTGGCTGGAGGCTGGAAGGAAGAAATAGGCTGGGCTGCTGGGGCAGGGTGGGGAAGGGGTAACCTTGCAGATTATTTCAAATTCTACTCTGAAGGCAGAAAGTTATCCAAATGAGATAGCTAGAGATTCACTTCCTTAGAAAAAGATTGAAATTAATGTGTCCCTTAGAAAAGCCAAAGGAAAAAAGTCGTTATTAATTTAGGCAATTGAAGAACTTTGAAAGCCATGTCTAGTACATAAAAACACCTGTCCCTTGAGCCCATCGGCCTAGGAAACTGAATTTTTATACCATGTAAAATAAAGGAAGGTCATTTCTTAGACTTGTTCAACAGAAGATTGTCATTTTAAACCGGTTACTGTAATGAGAAGCTGGGTTTTCGTAAAAAGGACTGAATGCTTGAGTCAGTGTGAAATGAAATTAGAGATGCATGTTCTGCACATGGCGGCATTTCCGGAGGAGTCTGTGTTCCTGTGACTGCTCTCGATCTGTCTCGTGCCTTCTGGGAAACTCACAGCGTGGTGCCCACATCTAGTCTCTCGGACTTTCTTGCCAGCTTTGGAAAGGTGTTGAGTCTGTTGGATCTGCTGCACAGAGACAGCATGCAAGTGGACCCTTCCCACATTCCTCAGAGAGCAGCCCCCCAGTGTAAAGCTGTGGGTGAGGTTTGATGACCTTTGCCCCTTCATCATCCCGCATTCTTTGAGGGACCCAAGCGCTCCCCCGAGGCATTACCGGAGAAGCAGCTACCCCATAGTTTCCAGATGGTGGGTATCAGCCTGTGTGCTCATTGGGATCGCCAGAGAGCTGTCCAAAAGACATCTTTGTCCCATCTCCACTGAGTCCGATTTTATTGGCCTGGAATGCAGCCTAGGTGCTTGGATTTTTTTCTCTCTCATAAGTTTTTATTGTGAATTAGGTGAAGGTTTACCAAGATCATCAGTTTTTTATTCAACAATTCATACCCATTGTGTTTTATGCCACTTATTGCAATCTCCACAATATAATATGACTTGTTCCACTCCCTACTTATGTCTTCTGTTTCCCTTCCTCCTCTCTTCCTACCCTTCTGAACTTGGGCCTTGGATTAATACTGCCCTTTTGAGATCAAATGGTTTGCTGTTTTCAGGTTTGCGTGCCTCACTTGTGTAATTGCTCCCATTATAGACCAATCTATTATTTGGCTGAATATTGAACCACAGGTAGGAGTTCATTTTCAAACTTAGTGAATAAGGACCATCGTTTCAGAGGTTCTGTTAGTCCCTATCCAGCCAATAAGCCTGGTCTCTTTTATGACTGTGAATTTTGCTTCACTATCTAGGACCTTTGGATGTGATCCCTTTCAAAGAAGTTGGAATTGATAGTTGGAGATCATCTAGTTATTCTGTGCTCAGAGTCATGAAGTCTAATGTTCATGTGGTCCACTCACCACTCTTTCCTCCAGAGTGAGGGTGACAATACTTGCCACCTAGATGGCCACTTGTGAGCTTCTGAAATCCAGCTGCTACTCACCAGCATGGATGTCGAACATAGTCTTTACAGTCTAGGTAATGACAATTGTTCTTGGTGTCCTTCACAACTATAATCCCCAGCCCCCCAGCCCAATAAAGCACTCCCTCCAGTTGTTCGGTTATGCCTAAGGAGTTTTGATAACTTCATCTTCTGTGTGCTCCGGAATATTCAATTCCCTGGATGGTCAGAATGGTCAGTCAGGGCTCAGAATCTTGGTGTTAAGGCTTCTGGTGAGATCCTGGCACATCAGACACAGAGGTTGTGAGGCTAGAGGATGGGCAGAAGGGGATCATACTGAGTCTAACAAGGAAAGAAAAGGAAATGAAGGATATAAGCAATTAAAAGCAAGCGCATAAATAGATACAAATACACAGATGGCCCTTGCAACATTATTCCCAATCTCGCAAACGTGTCAACGGTCTAAATACCCATCAATAGGTGAATGGATAAGTCAAACATGTTGCCTACGGTATATACAATGGACTACTACTCAGCCATAAAGAGAAATGAACTCTTGACACAGGCTACAAGAGGAATGAACCTCATAAGCATTATGCTGAGTGAAATAAATCAGCTTCAAAAAGGACACATTTTGCTTAATTCCACTTACAAAAAATATCTAGGCTAGGAAAATGAATAGAGACAAACATCTCCCAATTGTTTCCAGGGATAGGTAGGAAGGTAAGTATGGTTGTCACATAATGCCATGTCAATTGGACAAATAAGTGAGGTGGAGTCTTTCTTATACCTATATGAGTGTCCTTGGATTTATTTCTCTAGTCAACCCAGCCTAACCCAGTAGGGCCTGGAGGGGAAGTGCCATCCCTGAGACGATACTGAGCTTCCATAAGGGTGATGACATAATTTTGGAATGGGTAAGGATGATATATGAACAACATGCAGAATGCCACTTAATTATAATCTTGTAGAGCGTGGAAGTGACGAATGTTTTGATGCATGTATATTTAGTATGATTTTTAAAGAGTGTACGCAAAAGAGCAATATGGCAAGTCTGTGTTGCCATTTGCTGTTGCTCAGCTAAAAGCGATTCGGGCCTGTGTAGTTCAAAGGGAACCACAGAGGCTCAGGAGGAAAGCTGGTACCATCTCCAACTGAGACTTGTCTGACCAAATGCAGAGTCTCCCTTCAAGTAACTGACAGGTCAGAGGCAGCTCATCTCTGCTGCAGAAGCAATGATTTGTCTCAATTCCCAGACCACTGTCACAGCCATGTCTTGTTGCTCTCGGTGCCCCCCTTCCCCACCACAATAAGTCACTAGAAAGCCATGCTTCATTTAAAAACAAACAAATAAAACCCTTCTGCCTCCATCCTGGCACTGTTTCAGCTTATTTAGCATCATAACATATGTCATCTGTTTCCCTAAACAATCTAACATGGACATGGCACGATGGGACTGATGAGTTAGGCAAATGAGAACCAGCCTGCCCTCTGAACACACACGATGGCATTTGACTTGCTGTCAGTAGATGCTGTCGCGTTTCTTCTCCTCTTTCATGGAAAATAAATACAGAAAAGAATGAGGACATGAAAAGGGCTGCAAGATGTTTAGCTCTGGTCTTTCTAGAAAGTGTAGAAAAAAAGTATGTGACCCCTGCCTGCCTTTAGATGCCCCACTCCTCTGGCAAACAAGGATTGCACACTGACCATGGACAAGACATCTGGATCTGGGGGGAGGATATAACAATTGCCCCCACCAGCAAAGAGTTTCCAGATTTACGGGACTACACAGGCCAGGGAGCAGCTCATAAAAAGAACAAGAAGAATCACAAAGGAGGGTGTGCTCCAGCACCACTTCGTCCAGCTGCAGGCACATGAAGGCAAAGTTTCTTGTGCTTTCAGTCAAGTTTATGATTTCCGCTGCATCCCTTACCAACACCTTCACGAAGATCTAGGTTCTTGGGTTGTTTCGCTCCAGGGCGGACATCTCCTTGGTAAAGCTTTATGGACAGCTCATGGTCCAAGAATTCCACCTATATGTTTTGAAAGGGGCCACGTTAAAACCCCTGGCTCAGACTTTCAGGACTGGGCACAATACAGCAAACCCACCATGGGGACAGCAGGATTTGGTAACACTCTCATCTCCATCACAACCTGGACCTGGCAAAGCTATTTTCTTCCACTCACCATCTTTCAATCAATATTTACTCAGCTATTAGTTGCTCCCCAGGCTCAGCATCAGAAAAGTGTTCAAACGTTACCGAATTGTCCATCTAATGGTAGAGGTCTGTGCAAGGGATATGAGAGCAAGAGGCTCAGAGATGATCAGTGGGTAACGAGAGAGGGATTCACCTTTATCATTTGTAGAAAGCCCCTGAGGCTTAGTCACATTGGCAGACTTTCCCTGGAGCAAGCAAATAAAGCTGCTCCCGGCTCAGCTCCATTCCTGATCTGGTCTTGCCATGAGACTATCCAGGCTTTGTCCCAACCCCACGTTCTGGAAACCACGAGTGGAAGGAGGTGAATCTTGGGGATACCATGGAAAAGAATGGGCATTGCACAACACTTCATTGTACTCATATGGAGCTTATGCAAAGGCCAAGAGATAGAACCAGGTGAGACTGTGAACAGGACAAGGTGATACTGCATGGTTTAAAATCAGAAAAGGTGTGCATCAGGGTTGTATCCTTTCAGTGTTCTTATTCCATCTGTATGCTGAGCAATTTATACAAGAAGCTGGTCTCTGTGAAAAAGAACATGGCATCAGGATTAGACGAAGACCCATGTAATGTCATTGGGAACATTTTCTCACTAAAAATTTTAGGTCATGGCATCAAAAAAGTGTCATTTTAACCTAAATGGGTTTTTAGACCAGTGAAATAACAGCGAGAGTGAGTCAGCATTGTGCACAGAATTGAGCGATACTGGTTCTTTGGGAAATTCATAATCCAACACTGACACTGCTGAGATAAAGGATGACAGTGAGGAAGATTCTACACCTGAGCTCTGTGATGGGCCAACGTGGTGCTCTACTCTCTTCAGGAATGGATGAGCCAGCTCCACCAAGATTCCCCTTTACTGGAGCACCTGCTATGTATGTAGACGTTGAACACAAGAACGCTTTGGCGTTCCTACAATGATTTCTGACCGATGAGGTCATCGAAAAAATGATTATGATAGCCCGGAGGTTTACTTTCAGGTTTTAACCCCTCTTCAGTTAATTTCTGTGCATGGGGGAAGGTTTGGGGCTTGCTTCATTTTCCTACATACGGTATCTCAGTTTGTCCAACACCATTTGTTGAGCAAGCAGAATTTGTCCCTTTGGATATTTCTGTGTCCTTTTTCGAAGGCTAGGTTCCTGTTGACTGGTGAATATATGTGTAGCTTTTCTGTTCGTATCCATTGATGTATATACCTCTCAGTGTACCAATACACTGCTCTCCCTTAGGGAAAAACAACAACAAAAGTTGTATGAGCCCCTATATAATGATTTTTTTTAATGGACGATGAACTATTTTCCAGGCCAGCACTATCCTATGTTTGAGCACATTGCTGCAGCCACTGTGTCAATCCATCATGCCTTATAGCCTGCGGTACTCATGTTCAGGTATAGTGTTCTGCCATTCACAAGGTTCACACTGGCCAGTTCTTTCAGAAGTGGAAGACCAGGTCCTCCTCCCTCGTCTCTGTCTGGAAACTGCTGAAGTCTACCTGCAGTGAGTGACCCAGCAGGCATTTGAACTACTGGCTGCAAAATTTCCACCATTACAGCCAAATGCAGGCCACCACAGTACAACAGACAGTAACAGCATCTTAACACCACACAAAGGCTCCTCCCTGGGGAGACCACGTGTTCAGGCAATTGCTGCTGTTACACATGTAAGTGGGGGCTACATGAAGTCGCACCATCTCCTGTGGCCCTTCCAGGAACAGGCCATTCTGCTGTTGTTTCTACTGGACTTAGGCTCAGCTGCCAACCTGCCCTCTGCACGCATTCTTCTCCTTACCCTTCCATGTCACCTTCTCTTTGCCCAAGTCAATACTGCTGGTCAGTCACCTACTGGTGGATGCTTGCTTCTGAAGTTTCTGAACCACATTTCCCCATTGTTATGAGACATTGCTGCTGCCACTGCGAGCATTTAACAGGTTACTTTACACCTTCAATGAGAAATCTAGGGGAATAGAAAGAAAGCTTCTTCTTTCTCCCAAGGAGTGGGTGGTGGTTTTGAACCGTTTCCCTTGAGGTTAGCAGCCCAATGTGTAACCCACTACACCAGTAGAGCCTTGGTGGCACTGTCCAGCAATTATTAGACTGCTAAATATGAGGTCAGGGTTTCAAACCTACCAACTTCTCCTTGGGAGAACGATAAAGCTGTTCCCATAAAAGACTGACAGCTCCAGAAGCCCTCTATAGGGTGGCTATGAGTTGGAATTTTGCGGTCATTTAGGGCTTTTTGGTGGCATGTGATTTTTTAGGGCTTTTAGGTTGTTTGTGGACGTTCAAGGTGTGTTTGGGGCATTCGGGTGGTTTGGGGTTTTTAGGGTGTTTTATAAGATTTTAGGGAGTGTTTAAGGGATTTAGGGGTGGTTTTTTAGAGTGTATAGGTATTTTTCAGCACAATATGGTGTTTTTAGTGATGTTACAGAGTTCCTTAGGGATTTTAGGGTATTTTTAATATTATATGTGTTTTTTTCCCCCAGCATTTTAGGTTTTCTTAGGGCTTTCATGGTGTTTTCAGGGCATATATGGGGTTTAGGAATGTTTAGGGTTTGGGAATCTTCTAAGGATGATTTTTGGAAGTTTCACAGGTTTGGGTGGGCATTTGGTGTTTTTTTGTGGCTTTAGAGTGTTTATGGGATCCTGTCAATTTGCAGCTTTAATTCCGCAAAGAAAAGTCAGACAGCAAGCCAGAAAGGAGCAGGAAATGAAGGGGAAGCCCAGGCCACATGTTACAGCTGCCAAGTCCGGAGAACCTAGGTGTGGTCGTTGGCTACCTGGGACCGGGAGTGGGGCTGTGCTCCTGCCCAAGGGTGCTAGGGAGTAACCAATCTCAGCTGGACGTTTGGCTTTTCTACTAATTAGCCGACTCCATGAACTTTCCCAAGGGCAGCTGGCGAATTGCCAGGGGAACCCAGCTAGACCCCCCACACAAAAGCACAGGGATGGTTACAGGAACAGGAGGTTTCACACAGTGGATGTGCAGGGCTTGGGGTCGGGATTGGGGGCCAAGGTGAGGAAGGGGCAGCAATAAGGCCTGGTCCCAAATAATCAGACACTGAGCAATAAAAGTACAAGGACTGCCAAGAGAACATGGGGACAAAGGATGGCTGGACTTCATTTGATATCTTTGGACGTGCTGTCAGGAGAGACCAGTCCCTGAAGGGACATCAAGTCCATGAAGGACATGATGCTTGGCAAAAAGTGGAGGACGGGCAATAAAACAGCTCGAACCAGTGGCTACATCAGTGGGCATAGTAACAATGGTGAGGATGGTTTGAGGCCTGGCAGTGTTTTATTTTACTGCTTGTGTTTTTCTAGAACTGTCTTTCCTGGATGCACGAGGAAGGATAACTGTGCTTGTGGGAAGCAAATGCACAGTGGGCAGCGCTTTGGCCAACATAGGTACACCACCGGCACACAGTGCCCCCTTACTTGGCATCCAAAGTGACAGGATTTGTCTTTCCCCAGAGCTCTCCAGCCCTGGGGGAAGCGGCCCTGCCTTCGGCCCACCCCCAGGGGGCAGCACTGCTGCTCTCTCACTGGCTACATCTGTGAGGACCCAGAGAGCAGCTCCTTTCTGCTGCTCTCCTCTCAGACTTCTGCCAGAAGCCTTGGCTCGTCCTGGATCCTCCCTTGATTCCCACTCTGCACCTTTGGGGACGCCCAGCCCATTAACTCTCTCCCATCCTTCCTTGCTGCCTCTTGTCCAGATGCCTGAGCTGGGCTTCAAGTAGTTGTAATGTTATGCTTAGGTGAGATGTGTTCAGCTTGTTTACTGTCTGTATACAAGAAAAGAGTGCAGCCCAAGACATCCACCCTTTTGTTCCTCTATGGAAAGCCTGTTACGTGTCATAGTCTTCTCTCTGTGCAGTGCTTTCCTCTGCTGCTGATGCTTTTACATGAAATAGGACTCGGTGTGTCACCGCTACAGGAAATTATCTCTGAAAAAATAATATGCCCAGAACTCAGAAACAGTGTCAGCTTGCATCTGGCATCATGGAAGCATCATGGGTGTGTTTCCATTCATTCGCTCCTGAGTGTCACATGTTAAACTCAGTGCATAGCATAAACAGCAGCAGGCACAAACTGAGACAAAGCACACCCTTTGCTGTGAAGCACATTCCGACTCCTGGCTGCCCCTGTGCCACAGAGTAGAACTGCCCCGCAGGGGCTCCCTAGCTGTCATCTTTACAGAGGCACATGGCCACACCTCCCTTTTGGGAAGCCACTGGGTAGGTTTGAACTTCAGGGTTGTAGTAGTTGATATTGTAGAGCCCTGGAGTCAGTTCGGATTCATAGGGGCCTGTGCACTAGAGAGAGAAACAAAGCCCAGTCCTGCGCCATCCTCGCACTTGTTACTGTATTTGAGCCGATTCTCGCAGCCACGGTGTCAATCCACCTAAGTAAGGGTCTTCCTCTTGTTTGCTAACCCTCTGCCAAAAATGATGCCCTTCTTGCAGGACTGGTTCCACCATAGTAATATGTCCAAAGTACCTGAGACAATGTCTCCGCATCCTCTTTCAGATCTCCTGCCTTTAGTTTGTCAGCTCACTTCGATGGAGTCGATGCTGAGCCATAGCGACTCTATGAGATCAGAGCAGAACTATCTCTGTGGGTTTCCCAAAGGCTAACTCTATGGGAGTAGAACGCCTCATCCTTTTCTTCTGAGGACTGACTGGTGGTTCCCCACTGCTGACATTACAGTTGACACCCAAGGCATAAGGTACTATGCCACCAGAAGTCCCTTGCCCCTGTGCAATAACCAACACCACCTACACACAAAACCCACCCCTTCTCTGTCAGTTTGATGTATGGTGATGGCTTGAGTTGCTATGAAATTGGAAGCTACTAGGGGGAACCCGACAAAAACTACAATTTTTTCAAAACTATGCATTTAAATTTTTTATCCCCTTCATAGTACTCTCCATTACACTTCACACATTTGTCTAATCTGTGATTACATTCTTGGAAACATTTTTCAAACTCAGCAGTTTGGGTGACACCCTTGTTTTTTCCCCCCCTCTTCTGTGTTGTCAAACCACTGTCCTTCATTCATGGAAACAGAAAGAAGTCACATGGAGTGAGTTCAGGTGATTAGGATATGAGGGACAAGAGAGGCATGCTTTTTTGGGGGATGTTTTCATACTGTTATTTCTTTTCTCTTTTTTTATAATCAATTTTTGGGGCCTCATACAACTCTTATCACAATTGATACATACATCATATTTGTACATTCATTGCCCTCATCATTCTGAAAACATTTGCTCCCCACTTAATCCGCTGGCATCAGCTGATAATTATTCCCCATCCCTCATGAACCCTGAATAATTTCTAAATTATTATTTTGTCTTATCTTACACTACACAATATCTCCCTTCAGCCACTTTTCTGTTGTCTGTCCCCCAGGGAGATGGTTATATGTAGATCCTTGTAATCGGTTTCCCCTTTCCATTCCTCCCTCCCTCTACCCTCCTCGTATCGCCACTCTCACCACTGGTCCTGAAGGGATCATCCGCCCTGGATTCCCTGTGTTTCCAGTTCCTATCTGTACCAGTGTACATCCTCAGGTCTAGCTAGATTTGTAAGGTAGAATGGGGATCATTTTAGTTGTGGGGGAAGAAGCATTTAGGAGCTAGAGGAAAGTTGTATGTTTCATTGTTGCTACAGTGCACCCTGACTGGCTCCTCTCCTCCCTGCTACCCTTCTGTAAGGGGATGTCCAATTATCTACAAATGAGCTTTGGGTTTTCACTCCACACTCCCCCGTATTCACAAAGATATGATTTTTTTGTTCCGATGATGTCTGATACCTGATTCTTCCGACACCTCGTGATCACACATGCTGGTGTGCTTCTTTCATGTGGGCTTTGTTGCTTCTCAGCTACATGACCACTTGTTTAACTTCAAGCTTTTAAGACCCCAGAATGTATAACTTTTGATAGCCGACCACCATCAACTTCAGTCACCACATTTGCTTATGCACCCATTTGCCTCCAGCAATTGTGTTGGGGAGGTGAGCATCCCGGAATGCCACTTTAATACAACAAAGTATTTTTGCATTGAGGGAGTACTTGAATGGAGGCCCAATGTACATCTGTTACCTTAATACTAAACCTATAAATATATGCATATAGATCTATTTCCCCATCGTTATACATAAATATATTTACATATGCACATGCCTTTATTTAGACCTCTATAAATGCCCTTTGCTTCCTACCTCTTTCCTTGATTTCCTTTTACTTTCTGATTGTCCCACTCTCATGTTCAGCCTTCATTTGTGTTTCAGTAATTCCTCTAGGTTACATTACTCTTGGTTACACTCTACCAAGCCTCCTACACCCTCCTCACCATCTATTTGGATCACTTGGTGTTCCCTTGTCCCTGGGTTTGTTAACAGCACTTCCTTTTTCCCTACACCCCCCTTTCCCATCTCCCTCCCCCAGCTGTCAGTCCCATTGTTTTCTCCTCCAGATTGTTCATCCAGCCTATCTCATTTAGACAGACCTGTGGAAATCATAGCATGCACAAAAACGAGACAGAGCAAACCCAAGCAACAAAATGAAACAAAAGAACAACACCACCACCAACAAGCCAATGACAAAAAGCAAAACAAAACACAAGAAAGAAAAGCTTTTAGTTAGTTCAAGGACTGTTTGTTGGCCTTTAGGAGTGTTTTCTCATAGAGTATGATGGGTCAGCTAGCCCTGGCCCCAAAGTCTATTTTTGGTATTCCCTGGGGACTTCGTTGCTCTGTTCCCCTTCCTGTTCTGTTGTACACCCTTAGTATTTTGCCTCGGTGTGCTGGGATCAGATCGGGCGATAGAGGCATGCTGTTTTTTTTGTGTGAGCAGGTGCACTGTCATGGTGGCAAAACCAGTCCCCTGTCTACCACTAGTCATTCCTTTTTATTTTAAATAAATCATTTTATTGGGGGATCTTACAGCTCTTGTAACAATTCATACACCAATTTGTATGAAGCACATTTGTACATACATTGCTATCATCATTTCCAAACATGTTCTTTCTCCTTGAGCTCCTTTTTTCCCCTCCTCCCACCCACGTGAACCACTGATACTTTATACATACTTTTTATTTTTATATTTTACGCCTCTGCTGTATCCCTTCACCCAAACTTCTGCTGTTTGTTCCCCTGGGTGGTGGAGTGGGGCTGTATGTCCATCATTGAGATTGGTTTCCCCTTTCTTCTGCTTCTCCCCCCTACCTTCCCTCGTGGTGTTGCTACTCTCAGTATTGGTCCTGAGGGGTTTATCTGTCCTGGATTCTGTGTGTCGGAACTTCTAGTCAATAGCAGTGTGCAAGCTCTGGTCTAGCCAGACAACTCAGACCTTCTTACACAATATCTTCAGAACCTCTATATAGGAAGCTTGATTAACAGTCTGACCTAGTGCAATGACTAAACTCCAAATGCACTATCACCCTCACATCAACAAAACCAAACAAATGAGCATCTTCTTGAAGTTTGAGTTCACTTGACGAGGTGTATTTGAGTGAGGTGATGATGGCGTCTTACACTGACTTGATTTATGTTTGCATTCTGGCTTGTGAGAAGAGCACAAGGTCTTGTCACCAGCAATGACCTTGGGAAAAAAGTGTGGGTGCACTAGCTCAGAGCAAGTTGCCAGATGCCTGCCCAAACAGGAGAATGTATATTTTGAAATGTGTACCCAGTGGAGCTTTGTACCGCTTGGTTTTTTGGCGGGGGTGGGGTGGGGGTGGGTGGAAGGCCGGCTACTCCTTTGTAGGTTAGATAATCTGAGATGTGCTATTTGAAATTTCCTGGGGCCAGTTTTAGACAAAACTAGAAAAGTTAATTTTGCTGTATGGAAAAATCTGACAGTCTGGAAGTATCTAATTTTCCTCACATGCCATCATTCCCCTAGTAGCATTATTCTTAGTTAAAGCTCTCCTCTGTTCCTCCTTAGGGTTTCCCCCACTACCTGATGTTCCTTTTCTCCTACTCATCATCAAGGGACTTGTGTCCAAAGTGAGGACAGCAAATAAGAGACCCTCCTGACTCTCTGTTAAGAAGGGTGCTCTGGTGCATGCGTGTGTTTATGTGTGCACATACAATCGCATTTGAATTTTGTTGGAAGAGGCTTCATAGAGACAGAGAGTGACATGGTTAGAGCTGCTGCACATGTAGAGCACTGTACTCTATGGTGTTCTAATTCAAATGCATGTAAGGTCCAAGAGAGGTAATAGAAGCAAGTGACCAGGGTCAGGGAAGGCAGTAGGAGGAACTGAGGGAGCCTGAATGCCTCACACCCTGCCAGTTTCACTGATTCTTGGATGGGAGAGTACCAACCTAGTGCTGTGAAATCTTCGCAGTTTTCAGAGGCTTGGGGGATTTAAATTTTGTATGTAAAAAATAGACATCTAAATGCTTGTAATTTATTGATTTCGATAAACACACTGAATGCCAGTACTCAAGTCAAACAAACCAAACTGACAGCCATCGAGTCTTTGCCAACTCATAGTGACCCTATTAGACAGGGTAGAACTGCCCCTCAGTTCAGCTCCCAACCCTGGAGGCCCACCAGTTCCTCGTTATTATCATGAGGAATACTATTTTCACAAGAGCATTACATACCCCTAGAGACTAAACCATAAAGCCATATAGGCTTTGACCATCAATTCTGATATGCTTTTTCCTCAAACTGATGGGTCATTTGATGGAATCCTTGTATTACTTCCCTAACATAAAAATTAATCAAGCAAAGGAGATTCAGTGCTCAGTACTACAGCCCCCTATTTAGAGATTAACTCTTAAAAACCACCACCACCACCACCACCACCACCACCACCACCACCACCACCACCACCACCACCACCGCCACCTTATCTATGTTGATAAAAACTTGAGTAGGCTGTATAAATATCTCAAGTATTTAGGATAAAATGGATTCTTATTCTACTGTCACATATTTAGTTTGAGTTATGTGTTTCCATCTGAACACAAATTAAATAGACCTCATTGACATCTTTTCAAAATGCCATAAAAATTAAATGATTACCTTAAAAGATACTCAGTATAATTAGGCATCAGAAAAATGTACGTCAACACTAGAGCGAGATAGTGTTTCAACCCATCAAGATGACACTAGCCAAGAATATTAAAAATACCATTGAGTGCTGGAAGAATGAACAGATTTGTGTCAGAAGAACAGTCTGAAAGGTCCTTAGAAGCAAGCACGGGGAGACTTCACATGCTTTGGATATGTTATCAGGAGATGCCAGTCCCTGGAAAAGGCTGAAATGTTAGGTTCAAGTATAACAACAGTTTTGAAGATGGTGTAGGACTGCGCAGTGGTTCATTCTGCCTTGAGTTGGAACTGACTCAATAGCACCTAATGCTAAAAGCTAGATGCTTTTGATCCTAAATGAAAAGTGGATGGTCCAGCCTCCATACCAGCTACGTGGACAACTGCCCCTCCCCCCAGAAGAATTTACTTTAGAAGACGGCACTGAACCTGTAGCTAGGGGAGATGGACATGTCTGATCAGAGCACACAGGGGCAAATGAAGGGGGAGGAAGAGAGTGGAGCACACACTGGTCCACCAGGCTTGGAGGATGATTTTGGCACTCTGAACAGCCAATGTACAGAGTGGACCATATGGCTGATCCCACTATGAGACATGCCATCCCTTGCTGGCCCAGAGCCCTATGGGGACAATACCGGAGACTCTGTGTTGGGACTGACCCGACTGGCCCTCCAACACGGAGGCAAATCACTAAAAGCATGCAGCAGAGCAACCATGAGAGCAGAGCGGGTAGCCCCTGAGGGAGTACAAAGGACAGACTCTGGGGCCAGAGCAAGATACGCCATCAGACCTGACTGAAGGACACACCTATAGAAAAAAAAAATCAGACCTTGATCTATTTACAGGTTTTTCTTTCTTAAAAAATTTTTTTGTCTTTTAATTAATTTACTCTTTTATTGATCATTGGTTTTCTGTTGTTGTTTTTTTGTCATCACAGTGTTCTCACCCATCGCCTATCTTGCTATGGTTTGATTTTTGGTGCATATTATTATCTCAACAGATCTATCTAGATAAGATAGGCTGGAAGAATAGTCTGGAGGAGAAAACAACAGGACCAATGGTTCCCGGGGACATGGGAGAGAGAGAGGAGGGGGTAAGGAGGTGATGCTGACCAATCCAGCGACAGGGGAGCAACAAGTAATCCAAAATCCGTCGCAAGGAGGGTGTGAGAAGCCAGGTAGGTATTCAGCAAGGGCAATGTAACCAAGAGAAATTACTCAAACCCAAGTGAAAGCTGAGCATGATAGTCGGACAAGAGGAAAGTAAAAGTAAATAGAGGAAAGAACTAGGTGACAAAGGGTATTTCTAGAGGTCTACATACTGGCATGTACATATGTAAATATATTTATACAGGAGGGTTCGTAAATAGATCAACGTGCATATATTTATAGACTTAGTATTAAGGCAGTAGATGGACATTGCCAAATACTTACTCAATGCAAGAAGACGTTATATTAAATTGGCATTCCATGATGAACACCTTTCCAACATGATGGTTGAAGAAAAATGTGTGCACTAGCAAATGTGGTGAAGAAAGCTGATGGTGCCTGGCTATCAAAAGTTATAGCATCTGGGATCTTACAGGCTTGAAAATAAAGAAGCGGCCATCTAGCTCAGAAGCAACAAAGCCCACATGGAGGAAGCACACCAGCCTGTGTGACCATGAACTGTTGAAGGGATCAGATATCAAGCATCAAAGAACACAAAAATCATGTCATTGTAAATGAGGGTGAGTGCAGAGTGGAGACTCAAAGCCCATTGGTAGGTAACTGGACACCCCCTTCCTGAAGGGATGTGGGGAGGAGATAAGCCAGTCAGGGTGCAGGGTAGCAACAATGAAACATGTTTCCTCTAGTTCCTAAATGCTTCCTCCCCCCACTATCATGATCCAAATTCTACTTTACAAATCTGGCTAGACAAGGGGATGTACAGAGAGATCGCCTTGGAGATTGGGTGGATGTTCCCACAGTAGCGTGGAGCCTCACAAGTGGTGGTCAGGCGTTTCCCCCAGTCACTTGTAGGACCTCAGGATTTAGGCTGGGGATGCCCCCACTTTTTATAGGGGAGAACAACCTGTGGCCTGGTGTGTGGGAGAGGACCAGCGTGAATTCCCCAGCTGCTTGCCACACCAATAAGTGGGGGGTGGGAGCTCCCTCAGTTGGGCCTTCAGGTTTGCCCTAGGCAGAGGGGAGTGGCCTGGAGACAGCTATTGTCTTGTGATGGGAAAGAGAGTGAAAGGAGAGGAAAAAGAGAGAAAGAGGAAGACACAGACTGGGGCAATAATGCCAACCAGACTGACAACCACTCACCCACACACAACTAAAATGCACAGAGTAAACAAAGGTGACAACAGTAAAAAAAAAAAAAGAAAAGAAAACAACTAAAAAGGAGAACCAAATCTGTGGAGGCTGTGGTAGGAAGTAGAGAAGAGCTAGATGGAGCGGAGAAAAGCAGAAAACCTGTAAGAAGAGTCCAATAAAAGGAAAAAGAGAGAAGAGAAAAGGAAGGAGGAGGAGAGAGTATTTTTTAAATGGTTAAAGAAATAACTGACCCTGTGTTATGCTGTGTGTAGCTCTGACTCGTCCTGTGTGCAGTACTGTCTTAGGGGTCAGGCTGCCCACTAGGAGGACAGGGTTGCCCTAGGCAGAGTGTAGGGCTCTGGAAACCAGCAGTGGTATGTGCAAGCAATGAGAGGGAGCAGAGAGAATCGTACAAGCTAAGAGAGAGGTGAAGAAAGCAAAGACAGAAAGAGGAAAGAAAGAAAAAGAGAATAAAGAGAAAGAAGGAAATAAATCCAACTGAGTTCACTAAGGTTGGCTGTGATGGTAAAGAGCAAGGAGAGAGAGAAGGAGGAAATAAAGTATAAAGTAGTAGCTGATCCCTGATTGCTTGGATGAGGGGCCAGAGGGGTTTAGACACTGCTCCAACATGGCAGGTCAGTGTGCCCTTTTAATGCCGGGACCCAGTGGTGCTGGGCAGAATTGCCCTAGTTGACGAGATCACCTTAGAGGCATGACGGAGGTTTCTTCAACGGTGCAGCGCACTGTAGGTGTTTGTCCCAGGTGCCTTGTGTGGTGTACAGCACTCCCACACAGGGCAGGCTGGAGTGCCTCCTGCTATTTGGGTTGATTTGCCCTAAGCGGAGGGAAGTGACCTGGAAGCCTTTAGTGGCATATGAGAGGAGAGAGTGGGAGAGAAGAGGAAAAAGAGGGGAAAAGGGGAAAAAAGAGGGATAAAGAAGAAAGCGAGTAAATAAAAGCCCAACACCAACCTGAGCACGTTGAAACTGAGTGCGGTGGAAAAGTTAGAAGGGCTAGTGAATAAAGTGAGAATAAGTAGAGCAGTGGGTAAGGAGGTAATGATACTTGATCACCTGTCCTTGAGGTCAGAGGAATTCCAACTCTTCCTCAAGGTCACGGGGTCATGGACTTGTAAGGTCTCTCTCTCTGGCCTAAATTCCAACCCCAGTCCTTGGCTCCCCGCGAGAAAAATTTCATGCGGAAGCCGGGCTCGTGATCCAAGTGAATTTAATGAGAGTTAAAAGAAGTTTCAGGTTTTACAAGGCACCCATAGGATTCCTTTGACCATGGGGCCTGGCAGAGACTGCCTCAGGTCATGCAAGGATCTCTCTCCTCCCAGGAAGACGACCAGACCACCCCTCTCCCATCTGGTCCCTGCCTTTTCAAGGGTTCCAGGGGAGGCTGGTGAAGGACCCCAGGTCAATCCCATTGGCTGAACTGCAATCATCTGGCCCAGGTGGGCTGCTCCAGGTGCAACATCCATCAGAGCCCACGGGCAGGAAAATCCAGCTTTTCTATGCTGGCTCTCCTGGGCATGCGTTAATGGACCTTCCCATCCCTGATGTAGGGTTACACAGATGCTGTGTGAGATTACTTCAAAAGCAAGATCGCGCCAGTGGCCAGGGCTCACTTGGGTGCTGGAGTACCTGCCTTGTGCTGCATGTAGCACTGCAGCAGGGGCTGGGAGGGGGCACTGGGGGGCTCCCTCAGCCCTGTTTAGGGCTCCAAGACCGGCAGGGCCTCCCCAGCTATGTGTAGAATCACTGAGAGGGAAGCTTGTTGTCCTATCTAGACTGCTGATGCTTCCTAGATCAGAGTATTTTCTTTTTTATCCCTCTGGCCAGCTAGAATGAAATTGTCTCCCACAGTCTCTGGGCTACAGCTCAGTGCTGTTTAAGGCTGACACTGCTACAGTGGGTCTTTGTTATGGTAAAAGCTGCCAGGCCCTGTGGCTGAGTTCTGGCATTCCTTAGCTAGGTTGCTTCTTATGCTGATTTATGTTAAGGACCTCCCCTATGTGGTGCTTGGAGCTGAGCAACCAGACTTGGGTTTGAGTTTTAAACCAATCATTTATGTTTCACCCTTAAAAAAAATTCTACTTGTGATGTGTTCAGATTTGGTGGCTGTCAAGCTGACCCCCAGAGGGGGAGATGCAGCTTATCAGGGGGGTTGTTTACTAGTCGGCCAATTGGAACTAAATTTGCTCCCTGGACTCCCGACTTTCTGCCTTTTTCTCCCACACCATGATCTTCCTAAGGTAATAATATATTTTTTCTTCTACTCTAAATTATGGCTACCCACCACCAACCCCTGACCGTGAGCTCAAGGCATCCAACCGCATGGAGAGCTCAGTGTGGGGTTCCCCTAGTGTCTGAGCTTCTGCCCCCTCTCAGGGCGTCCACCTGCTGGCATCCCTGCTCCAGGCAAGGGCATATCTGGCGCCTGCCACTTCGTCAAAATTATAGTGCTTTAAAGCATTCTTGGTTTGCTTTGTGAGTGGAAATCCCACAAAAGAAGGGGTTCAGGAGAAACCCTGTTACCCTAGTTCTAATTTCAGAACTCCACCTCCCCGTTTCCTTCACCTAATTTCCTATTTTTCTGGTCTGGCAGCAGGAGCTCCAGATAGATGGGTCCTATCTGGTCGCCATTTTCTCTGAATCCCTCCATCTATTTCTTTTACACTCTTAAAAAGTACAAAACATTTACTCTACAAGCGCAAACAGATTTTCAAAAGCAGGGAAAAACCTGAACGTTCAGTACATGGTTCAATCGTCTTTTCATCTCTGTGCCCTAACTATGCTGAGCTCCATGGAACTGCATGGAGGGGAGCTATTCTGGCGTCATCGAGCCAAGTGAGTGTTTTGAATTACCTCAAGTGAATATTTGACTGGAAAGCATAGGGTGTAAAAAACCCCTGAAATCAGATGGTGCACATCTATCACAAAGAACAGGGCCTTGTACTTAAACCTTTTTTCTGAAAATAAGCAGCCATCTAAGTGAGATGTCAACTAAGGCCGCCCAGAACAAGCAGCACAGCCAGTGTGATGCCAGGGTGATAAATAATAGAATCTCAATCTGCAGGTATGAACAAGAATCAGAGCTTAAGTTCGGAACACCCAGTTTGCAAAAGGACTCAAATGCACATGCGGGGTGAATTCCCTCTGACCACAGTCCATGGACATGAACAGATACAGTTAAGTTCAAATGTAACACCTGATCATTTGATCTCTTCAGACTAATTTTAATTTGGTTCCAGTTTTTAGTATTTTTCACTTTCTGTTCGATTGAGGTTTTTCTCTCTTTTATCATTGTTAGTTTTTCTTTTCTACTTGTTTCTTGATTTTGTTTTGTATTTTTTTTTAATACATATGAAATCCAGGAGAGGTAAATCCAGAGAGACACTAACAGAATTAACAATCACCTAGGGACAGGCAGGGAAGATTTGGGGGAATGAGGGGGGGCTAACAAAAATGAATATAAAAGAAGGAAATGATGTAAACCTGATTGTGGTGAGGATTACACAAATCTTAATATGACTGAAGTATTGAATGATATATGTGAATTATATGAGAATTAAAATAAAACAAAAGCTGAGGTCAGAGATAGGGCAGCAATTTAGCCCTGAATCTCTTGGTGAAGATTGAATGTCATTTTGTGCCAAGAGCCCATTTTTCCACTCATGAAGTTTGGGGAACCGGCCATGCTCCTTCATCACTTTTCTTACCTCAATAAATGGGTACAGTTCACTCTTCTCCCTTTTCTTCTCTGTCACATACTTTGCAGCAGTCAGGGGAACAGAACTTACAGTCCTGAAAGGGATCCATGAGTGTTAGTCCAGGTAGACTAGAGAAACAAATCCACACTCAGATGTGTATAGGAAAGACCTTTATATACAAGAACAGTTGTATATTGAGAAAGCATTCCAGCCCAACCAAGATCAAGTCCATAAGTCCAATATTAGCCCATGTCTGATATCAATCTATAATGTTCTCTTCAGACTCATGAAACACCTTCAATGACCCCAAATGCAGGAAGATCACAGGTCAGTAGTTGCAAAGTCTTCTGCATCCAGTGGTGGTAGAAGCATCTCAGCTTTGGCAGGGTCTCCATGTGGCTCCTCCAGTTCCCAGGGCATGGGTTCTATCAGTGTGGTGCCATGTGTCTTGTTAGTAGGACATCTCTCAGGGAATGAGCAGAAAGATAGTCTCCTGCCTCCAAGGAGGAAATACCAGATTTCCCAGAACCCTGACGGGAAGGCCAGGCCCACAAAGAGGCCTCATTGGCCATAACCCAATAGAGAGACTAGAGTCTACCCCTTCACTCTTAATCCTCTCAAGTCCCAAATTGACACCAGATTGTATAACTACAACAGACCACCCCTTGTCCATTTGACATTTTCACAAAATTCTTTAGCCGTATATAATTTCAAAACAATAATAGAATCATATCAGTATCTAACAGTATAATATGAAAATGCATACATTTCACTCCGTGCCACCCTCCTTTAAACATAATATTCTGTAAGTGATGAAACAAAAATATCCTATGCTTAACAATTGCAGGTAAGGTACACCCACATATTAATCCTATAATTCTATGAATATATTCCAGTATCTATGAAATCTTGTAAGCTAGCCACTTCACGCCTTTATCTGGCCCATTTTGGCTATCCAGTTTCTCTACTGCCTACTTCCATCAACCCAGTGCTCTGAGGAGACAATCATATTCTTCAATATAAAGAGTCTTCATGCCAGTTGGAACCTTGTGAAGTCCACATCCACAAGAAAGTCAAAGCAGGACAGTTCGTCTACACAGTCTGCAGCAGTATATACCAGTGCACAGGCTCAACATTCTTCTCTTCATCTGGTCGGGTTCGGGTCAAGTCAATGTGGGCTCCCTCTCTTGGCCTCACCTCAGTGTCCATTGGTCGCATTGCCTTTAGGCCTTGGCCCCATCACCAATTCTCCACAACTCTAGTCTCCTCAGAGTAGGTCATGGACTTCAAACCAGTCAACCTGCTCTCATCTTCTTCTCTACTGCCTGTAAACCAGGTCCATGAGTGTCAATGGTCAGAAGGAACCCGCTGCTCTATTGCTGCTATTCTGCCACTTTCACTCAACAAGCAGATCCAGGTGGTCACCTAGCAATCATTTCAGGCTTCTACAGGCTCCCTTGAATGTTCAGTACTAGAAAGGAGTTTCTTCAGGCTTTGAGATTTTTTCCAGTTTCTGACAAAAACCACTATTCAAAATTCAAATATTACAAAAGTTCCCTTTTAATGCACATGAAGCTCTTCCTCACAGTGGGAGCAGTGCACAGAAATGGACCTTGATGCTGGGCTGCTCCATGCGTGCTTTGGTCAGTTGGGAGCTGCTGATTCACAGATTCACTTCACGTGGATGAAGATGCTTGTTTGCTTCCCCGTGAGTTTATCGCGCTTCAACACAGAAGCACCCTGTTCTTGGGTTTTGCCTCTGCCTTGCTCCTAGCACCGCTGGAATAGAAAGATCACAAATGATTTTTTTGTTGTTGTTTCAAAAAACAGAAAAGAAATGCCGTGTACCTGTTAGGTAAGTAGAGGCAGAACTGAGGGTGGTCGCTGTGCATGCCAAACCTCCTCCCCATCACAGACAGTTGAAAGCTACTTCAGGCTGGAAAGATGCACACATTTAGGTCCTTGTGACAGGAAGCAGGTCAACCTGGGCGGGCCCCCATCTAGACCAGGTGGGCTTAATTCAGTCAATGGGGTCAAACAGTACCATCAGCCATGCCTACCAACAGGGTATGGGTGGGGGTCTCAAACCAGCTGTCATGCAACCCAGCGTGCGTGGGCTGTCCAGTCCGCCCCCACCCCCCACGAGCATATTTGCCTCTTCTATCCTTTATAAAGTCACTTGGATCACAAACTAGGTTTCTGCGTTAATTGGTTCTTGTGTGAAGCCAAGGACAGAGGTACATTTCTCCCAGAGAGAGCCCTCACATAACCAAATCAGATTATAGCCTTCATTGTTAGGGTTCCAACGAATTTTCGGAGAATATCTCAAGTGGTAGTGGTAAGGACACAACTCAATCCATATTATCTCTTTATTTTGCTCAGCCAGATGCTTGCCCTTTGAGCCTGAATTGTTGCAAGGCTTATTACCCCATCAAGTGTTCCCAGAGCAAGCCCTAAATGGGCAGTAGTCACACACAAGGAAGATTTGCAGGGGACACTGTTAAGAATGATTAATGCTTAAGTATTCCTTGTCTCCCCAAATGTACCATCTGACAGAAAATTTGTTAGATCTCTCTCCTGGGAGAGATATACCTCAGTTCTTGAATAACTCTCCTGGTCATAGACGTCAAATTCCAAGCTTTTCATCCAACATTCATAAAGCTAAATAAATGTTACAAAAACCTAAGTTCTCTATCTTGGATAAGACAAAGTAAAACCATGACTTGAGAAGGTTTTCATTGAGGACAGAGACAACTTCAGATATTCTAAGCCTATGAAATTGGTCATGATTCAGGCAACTTGCCAAGGAAGCAGGTAATACCTAGGTGGGAGGTGGAATGAATAAGAACTTGCACTAAGATTCCATTCCATCAGGTGCAGCTGGTGACTTTGGAGGCCCAGAGCAGGCAGTGGGAGAGAGAAGACCAGAGCAGGGGAGGGATGTGATGAGCTGGAGGGTAGAGGGAGGGATTATATATTGTACTGCTGTCACCTCCCACCCCACTGTGACTCTTTAGTGATGTGGGCCCAGGTTTGTGATGCAAGTGGTTTTGAAGGCAGAGGGGACTCAGAGTGCTCAGTTGCCTGAGTGCAACCGCTGTATCCAGAAGATGGAGGAGATACTCTTTCTGCTGGAACAGAAAAGTGCTTCCTGGCTGACCTACCAATACCCCACCTGGTTCACTGTTTTGACCTTGGGCATCCTGTATGGAGTGGGTTGCTTCTTCCTGGTCCTCCCCTTCCTTCCAAATACTCCACCTGTGCGACCACCCAGGAAAAGGATAAAGGTAAGAAATTCTCAACCCAGCCATAGGAGAGATTGACTTTTCCTTGTTTTATAAATTTTTCCTTTCGTAATTAATTTCCTGATAGGGGAAATCTCAAGAAAGAAGAGACCATCAGCCCTGGCTTTGGAATGTTGATGAGGGCTGGTGCGTCCTTACTCAATGTTAGGACATTGTTCATTGCATTAGTATCATTTTATCCTTGCCGGCTTATGTTGATTTTCATTATTTCTGTTGGCTTTCCCTGTTTGTGAAGCACGGGAGGCGTGGAGGCATCATGATCATCATGGACACAAGGGTTGACAGAGTTGCAGGTGGAGAGATCTCATGGCAGAGGGAGGGATTGTGAGATCAGCAGTGTGGAGAACTCCCCCATCGGGATGCTAGGGAGTGAAGGGGGATTGATTTCAAGACGAAAAAATGAAGGAGGCCAGAGGGGACAGAGAGCTTTAGACCTGACTGTGATTACACAACTCCTTTTGAAGGCAATTTAACCATGGAGGGGGGGGTGTTGTTCTAAAATGGATATGGTAATCATTGATTGTACCATTGCCCTTGATCTGATTGAACGACTGAACTATTGACTCGTATGATATGTAAATCATTTGCCAGTAAGATGAGCATTCAAAAATATTTCTCTTTGAAGATCTCAGACCTCCCATCTCTAGTTGTTATAGAGGGCAATAGGTAAAAATCCCCAATATAGTGACGCAGTGGCTGAGGACTAGATGACTAGATGTTTCAAAGGGCAGCTCTCATCACTGGGTCCTCAGTCTCTTTCCTTGAGCTCCAGTCTCTGGGCCAAGGCTCCTTTTCTGTCTGGGCTAATTGAGAAAGCATGGCTGACCCCGGGGAGGAAGTGGTCAAGGGCTGGCCCAGAGCTTCAGCCTCCATAATCAAAATCTTGCCCAGCAGAACACCGAGTGCTGAGAGTGTGTACTCTCCGTGAGCAGAGGAAGGCTGACGGAAGAAATGCACTCTAGGTCTCACACAGAAGCTGGTTTCTGGGCTTTAGTCATTCCATGGAGATTGTCATTCTTCTAATCACCAGTAAATGCCTGCAGTTTGTCACAAAGAACAGACGCAGGATTGGATTCCAGCCTGACTTCCTCTCTTGTGCTCCAGCCTCAGGTGGAGACAAGGAGAAGAAGCAGGTCAAGGGACAAAGGTGATGCTCTGAAAGGTAAGGTTCTGCCCATTCAACCAAGCTCTGTAAGCTCTCCTGTCCCCTCCTCTGCAGGATGCCAGTGGCAACAGCCCGTCTCTCTCAGGTAATAATCCTGAACAAAAGGATACTGTGGATGGAAACAGAACCCAGATATTTCCCAGATGTACAGGAGGGGCCTAGGATGGGATGAAGGCTGGCCAAGGTAGGACCCAGTAGGGATCAGTGGGGGTGTCAGGAGCACATTCTGGTGGATTTGGAGGTGGAACATTGAGGGGTAACTGCGATAAGCTGTGTAACTTTGCCAAGGTTCAGATTGCTCACTGAGACCCCACAGACAATATTGGAAACCGATGCTCCTTGAAATGCCAAAGCACCTCCTGCCCGTGGGAGTAAGCTATCATTTGACCTTGAGCTCTGGAGAGTCCAACGTCCTAAGTGCACAGCCCGTGTGACATTCCTTTCGGTCCTCTGGGAGGGCTGCACCATAACGGTTCTCCTGATTTCCAGCTTTCCGAAGCTTCCTGCAAGAACTATATGGCGCTCAGGACCTGCGTTTGCGTCTTAGGCAGAAGTAAGTAACCTTCCTGCTTCACCGCGGGGTGCATCTTCCAACCAGGGTGCCTGTGTGGCCTCGGGCTGCAGAGCAGCTGGGATGCGCTGGTTTGGGGGACACTTTCAGGGATGGGCAGAGAATGACAGGAGTCCCGGGCAGTGGGGTGGGGCAGGAAGAGCAGGCCATCAAGGCTTGGGGAGGGACTGAGCTTGCACCGACCCTTGCTAGCCTGCTAGGTCTCTTGCCCCTTCAGTCCTCGCTGTAATCTGGTCCTTCTGTCTCCTGCAGCCACTTGGGAAACCCATCTGACACTGGCAGCTTTGGTCAACAGAAAGCTCAAGCCCTCTCTGGTAGCTGGCGAAATAGAGGGACGGCTGAAGTCCACGTCGGTACGCGCGCCCCACACGGTTCTGCGGCTCATCCATTCCGGACACCTAGGTCTCAGAACTCCACCCTTCCACGGGCCCAGATGTGCCTCTCAACTTCTCATGTCTTACCCGCCTTGAGTCAATCACCAGACTGCGCACATTCCCGTGAACCTGACAGTCTTTCACCCACACCACTGGCTCTTCCCTCACCCAGTGCCAAACCCCCGGATTCAAAGGCCTACCTGCAGCCTCCAAGCACTCTCTGGGACTCACCACCCCCGCCTCCCACAGGGACTCATTCTCAGAATGACTTGTTGGCAAGGCCCAGGCAGAACCCATCTCCACACAACCGCTGCTCCACACCTGCCATGGCAGCCATCACAAGTCAGAATCCCACAGGCCGCCCTACTACCTCCCCACCCCAGTGTTGGGCAGCTGCCAAGAACATACAGCTTCCCTCCTTGGAATACATTGGGTCTCTGAAAGGGCACTCTACCTGGCACCCCCAAGAAGACACCTTTCGGGAAGGACCCACAAAGAGGCAGGGGGAAGTAGGGAGCCCCACCTTGCTCAACCCCAATGTCCACAAGCTGCTGGAAATAGAAATCACAAAGGCAGAGAAATGGAATATTTGGGAAGAAAAAGGAAAGGGTGTATCAGAATACCATCTGCAGGCCTTAAATATGTTGAAGCCACTCGATGGGGAGCAGATCACTGCACCTCCCCATCCCTTCTGGAATGCCAGCAGTAAAGCAGAGCAGATACCCAGCCCTCAGAAGCATTTTCCACAAAAATTCAGTGAGTTTTTCTGGGGTCTACCTTTTCTGCACAGCGAGTCTCTGGCAGTTGCTCTCAGGGTCTCTGGATCCACCCTAGAGTTTTCCACTGTCTTATTTAATGAAATTCCTAATGCCTTACCAGCTCAAATGCAAGCTAAAGAGTACCCACTCTTGTTGCAACGTCACTCCTTGCCCTACACTGAAGGCCGATTCCAACTTTTACTTCCAATTGCATGCCAAGCCCAGGCCCCACCGGCGGCTACAGTCCTGACTCCGCCCGGTCCACAGCCCCGTGGCCCACTCGCAGTACCTTTTCCTCCTCCACACAAGAGTCCCTGTGATGAATCCTGTCTTCCCGTCCACACTAAGTCCCAATCACGCGTTCCAAATTCACTTCAACAGCTGGAAAGCCATTTTTTAAAGAAACAACAGGAAAGTGAGAGTTCTTTACCCTTTATGATGCCACGACCCCAGGAAGCTTTTTGTCTTCGCAGCCCCACTCATCCCCAGGATAATCAGAAGGTCCAGACCCCAAAGACAGACCGCAAGCTTCCTGGCTGCTTGAAGCAATCGGAGCTCCACCGCCAAGAGAACTTCCCTCAATTGCAGGGGCCCCTTGGCAATGGGACTCTTGAGTCTATGACACTAAAGCAACCTCAGGAAAAATGGCCAGGGACTTGTCTGGATATTAAGCAGCCCGAATGTTCCTGCTCCACACCTGGAGACAAGCAGGGGAAGAATGTAATGAAGACGGTGTCCCCAGGAAGATGCACACACCCTGGACCGTCGCTTGCGTGCTGCAGAGCCGGTGTCCAGCTGAGGAACAACTCGGTCAATGGACAAGGGAATTACTTGAGGAAAATATCCAAATGTAATCTATCTATCCGTGGATCAGGAAACTACTGCCCAAAAGGAACTCCGGGAGCCGACTCAAAGGAGTTAAGTGATTTGAGGATACACAAGGGGATTAGCACAGGAACTTACACCCTAAGGGGTCCAAACAAAATCCTACTGGAAAACACCCTGAATGTCCACATGTGCAGGAAGGTGGAGCAGATTAGAAAGGATCAGATCCCTGGCATTGTTTGCCGTTCATGTCTTGCGACCACGCATGCTTTGTCTATTTCCCTGACCCATCCACGTGTTGTCAATGTGGCCTCCTGGGGAGAGCTGGAAGATCTGAACACAACGCAGAGCCTTTCCTTTCTCAGCCCGGGCACTCAACAGGTGCTGGACTCGCATATCGTAAGGCTCCAAATGAGGCAGAGGTGGTGCATGCCCCTCAAAGTCCTTGAGCCCACAAACCTCTGTAGGACAAGAAAAGACAACGCAATGTCCCTTCCACAGTCCACCTGCTTAGCCACCCCTAAGTCTTCAACTAACCAAGTAACTGAGGCTGTCAAGTCCTGGGAGAACCCTGTCAGGCAGACTGGGGAGAGAGAGTGACCACAAAGAAATCAAGCCCTACCCTGGAGAGTCCTTTTGCTGATTGCTCCCCTACAGAGGAGCCTGTTCAGGGAACCCCAGCCTACCCCCCACTTGATAATGACAGTGGATGCTCATTGGCCCTCAGGCAGCCGTTTCCAGCCTTCATGCCCAGTATCCTTGGCAGAACCTTCCAGAATGAAAGTGTCCAGAGAGAGAGCCTAGAGCAAACCTCAAATCCAGTACTGACCAGCAAGGGGTCAAGGAAAGAGGGTGCTAGTTGTGCCCCAGGAGGCCCCAGATTGGAAGTGAACTCTGAATGCCCATCTTCAAGAGCCAAAGAGACAGGGTTGGTGGTGGTCAAGAAGTCTTCTTCAATAGAGCTAGACACTTTCAAAACCAGTGTGCTGGCAAAATCTCAAACCAATGATGTGGACCGGGGGTGCTTCGAGGCTCTAGGATGTAGTAAAAGTTTCCTGCTACCTGGAAAGTGTGCTCCAGTTCCTGAAAAGCCAAGCCTTACAGCACGAGTGTGCAGTGAGATTAAGCTCCAGGTGGACGTAGAGGCAGAGGGTGGTTCTCCATGCTGTCCTGTAGACGGGCCCCTTCAGGACTGTACCACTGATGTGCTCACTGCCACCAATGCTTTGCCTTCTCAGGTGGTCCATTGCCGCCCCCAGCATTTGTTCACTGGGGATAAGCCAATATGTCAAGGGCCAAGTGGCTTCGTGGTGGCTAGAGCAAGTTACATGGGGCAGCAGAAGCTCAAAAGCCCCAACCTTCAGGACCCCTCGACAAGGAGAAGGAAGGATGCTGTTCCCACTGACAAGAGGGAGACCCATAAATGGCCTAATCCAGAAGAGCATGGAAAAGGATTAGCGGGAAGAGGCATCTCCCAAGTCTGTGGGTTAAGCCAGCCTGTGCAAGACAAGGCATTGGCTGAGTGCCTTGAGATCAAGTCCTCAAAGCTCCCACCAGAGAAGGGACAGCTTCCTGCTGAGGGCCACTGCAAAAAATGGAGGAAGCACTTTGTCCAGTGGATTTGCTCCAGCAAATAATCTACAGGACACGGTGATCCTTTGCAAAAAGGAAAGCCCGTATTACACTGTGGTCACAGCCTTAGGCCCCTTCAAAGACAACCAGTGTCTCCTAACAAGGTCACGGAGGCTCAGGTGCTCACGACAGATGTTGGCCAAGTCCTAGAGGGGACACCAGGCTGTCAACAGGAGTATCTTGCGTCAATGTCAAGTTCACGAAAAGAAGCGCAGGCCTCAGTTAATGGATGTTCCTCCACATGTGGGGCTCCTTTCTTTGTAGAACACAGGAGAGTGGCAAGTGTGAGACCCTGCCTTTGCCAGGCGATACCTGACTGCCAGAGCCTTCCCACCACGAGCACCTGTATCAGGGATGTATTCACAAATTTCTGTCTGTTCAAGGGATTCAATGTCAGAAGCCACACTCAGGCATTGCCCCCCAGGGTGTTTGTGTGCCCAGTCAGCTTCCAGCAGCACAAGCGGAGGAGGTGGGCTTACTCCAGTTACCCTTACCACTGCCCACGTCACTGTCTTCGAGAATATGTCTTATCTGGCAAATTAGAAGACGCTTCTTCTGCTCTGATTAGTAGGAAAGTATCCATGCCAGCCACTTTAGCCTGTTCTGCACAGGCTAATGGCTTCTCTCAGCCATGATATTCATTGTTCCATAATAGAGATTTTCCCCCTCCTACATTAAAGTGTGACTTCTGTGCTGCATGGCGGGATCTAGAGGGGGTGTCATGTGTGTTAGTCTGTGTAGACTAGAGAAACAAAATTCATACACTCATATTTTATGAGTTTTATATAAAGGTTAAGTGAACATTGAAAAGCATCCCAACCCAGTTCAATCTAAGACCACCAGTCCAATAGTATCCCATGTGTCTGACACCAATCTACAAAGTCCTCCTCACAATCCAAAAACACACGGGGAGACAATGACTGCAGGAGGAAATTGTAGTCCGTGCGCTGGCAGGTTCTCCATGAGGCTGCTGCAGAAACCAGGGCTGCAACAGGGTAGGTCCATGCGGCTTCTCCTCAGGGATCTCCCAGGAAATGAGTCTTTCCAGCTGCTTTAGGGACCTAACAAATGCATATCCACCCTGGTGGCACTATCAGAGAGCAAGAGACCAGAAAGGCTAGGCTCACAGAGCCATTGATCTCCCTGCCTTTCAATTAACCCCACATGAGTTCATTGACGAGGTTGGCATAATATACCTTTAACTATGTTAGATACTGCGTCTCCTTCTCTGAGTGCTAGCTCTGACTTCTCAAAGGGCAGGGCTCTGGAGGAGGTTTTCAGCAGTGTTTCCCACCCACTTCCATCCCAAGTTCTTCATTTTGCACCTCTTATGACTTATGGTAACACCCCTACTGTGAAAACCTCAGAAGGTCCCAAAACAGTGAAGAATGTTCCCTGGTGCCATTACTTTGTCTTCAACGTTATGTGGCTGCAGTTGATAGGTTTTGAGAGGCGCAATCCAGCCAAGAAATTCCATCGTAGGCTCCAGAAGAGGTTTAGACCAAAGTAGCGTCTCATGGTACCAAGCAGGCATGAGACATGTGGCGGCCTGTCTAAGTCCCACATGTGCATTTGATGAAGGCTGCCAAGTTTGGCATGGAGGTTCCGCCTCAATACACCTGTCACAAAATGTGAAATGACATCTTTTGCTACCTTTGCCTCTCTCCCAGCCTAGGGTAGCCTCCAGGATGGAAGTCCCAGGTCTGACACATGTGGGTGGGAACTGCTAGGGAGGCTGCCAGCGGGGGACTATTCTCACCCACTGCACCAAGGGAAAATCTGGTTCACAGCTCACATGCCTTCCTCTGTATATAAACCCGGAGAAGGAGCAACATCTTAGGCTGAGTGGTACAGGATGAGTGTCTGTGTAATAACCACTAATGGTTAGGCACCATGGACACAGGGTAGGGAAGGATACAGTGAAGAAGAATATAAAGTGTTGGAAGTAGCAAAGGCGGCCATAGAGCATGAGGATCCCCAGAAATGATGCAAGACACAAGCAGAGCTAACACAGGCTTACAAAGGGGAATCGGCCAGGTGCTTCACCCCAGCTTTAGCTAGCTGCCCCCACAGCAGAACTTTATCTCCTACAGAGAGCACTAGGTTGTATAGCAAAGGCACAGTTTTCAAGCAGGGAAGGTTACTTTCTCAATACTATCTTAGTGGGGCGACAAACTGTTATTTTACTTGATTTCCATCTCCTGTGTGGTGGAAGAGTGAGTGTATAGCCAGGGTGGGGTAGAGTGGGGATGAGACAATAACAGGGATGCCAGGACTCAGGAAACATGACCCCAGGCTTTTGGGCTTCACACATGCACACACACACGTGTCCGCGCTCAAGGAATGTTCTCACGAAACAAGACCCAAGGCTGGTGGTCTTCACATGCACACATACGCGTGCGCACACACACACATACATGCTCTAGGAATGTTCTCAGCAAACATGACCCCAGGCTGGTGGTCTTCACACACACACACACACACACACACACACACACACACACACACGCTCTAGGAATGTTCTCAGGAAACATGATCCCAGGCTGGTGGTCTTCACACACACACACACACACGCACGCACGCACGCATGCTCTAGGAATGTTCTCAAGAAACATGATCCCAGGCTGGTGGTTTTCACACACACACTCACACGCAAACTCTAGGAATGTTCTCAAGAAACATGACCCCAGGCTGGTGATCTTCACACACACGGACGCACACACACACACACACACACACACACACGTGCACGTGCTCTAGGAATGTTCTCCGGAGAGAGTGGCTTCTAAGGACTGAGTGCTGCAAAGAAAGTCACAACTGGGAGCAGCCTTCCCTTCCCCTAGAGACTCCTGGGAAATCAGGATGTGCACGGAGATTAGACATCACCTGTCTTGATAAGGGAAAACAGTTCAATAGTGGTCAGTGTTTCCTCTGTGCTTCTAACACAGGGTTTTATTTCCTGGGCACCAGATTATAGAAGGAGGCGCAGGAGGGCCCCCCAAAATATGATTAGTTGATCCGCTAGAGTAAATTCTCATGTGCTTAAAAGAACACCCTGGTGGGCCAGGGTTTACTGTTTACTGAACTAAACAGTAAAGGATGGCGAGGAAGACATCCACTGAGCCTTGACCTCCATGCCTCAGTCAGGACACCAAGTGTGTGTGTGTGTGGGGTGGGGGGGTACTGACACCCGTGGTGGAGGAGGGAATTGGACATAGGCCCCAGAGACTGCTGGTACAGCAGCATGATGTTGTTTCTGGAGTCCTGATTGTGCCAAGGCAGCCTCTGGAGTGTCTGTGGCAGTAAAAAATCAGATTCTGGATCTGCAGAGCCTGGATCTGGGGCCTCTTGGGTAGCAGGTAGCTTGGGTGTGTTCCTAGGGAGTGTGAAGAGCTGGACACCGGACTACCCGCTGCTGAACCCTACCGTTCGTGCTAGGTAAGTGCACGGAGATGGAGAGAAGACCCTGAAAGAACAGCAAGGGGTGCATGAACCAAGCCCCTTCCCTTTCCCCTGCCACCAGGTCCTCTTATATGGTGCTGTGAGGTCAAACAAAGGGAAGCCCACTCAGACCTGCAGAGACCTCAGCGAAACACCTGCCCCCCAACCCCCACAATTCAGCAGACATCTCACAAGGACACTCACACATACCCGAGAGAGAAACCTCACACACATACTTCCTTGGAGACTTCCAGAGAGACTCAGAGGCCTCGCACAGAGACTTCATATGAAGTTCTCAGCATCCTTTATGGAGACTTCTCAGAGACCTCACAAGGACCTTACACAAAGCCCTCCCACATAGCTCACTGCCAGCACGGGAGAATTAGCAGCCACTGTCCACCCCTGAGCTCCTGGAAACTTTCACACATTGTCTGCAGTGCCCCACATGCTTGTGCATCTTTGTCCTCATAGCCTTGCTTGGGAACAACAGAATCACAAACTGCACGTAGTTGTGTGCAAATTTTCCCCACTGAAACGTTTTCACTAGCCTAAACTCTGAAGTGTAGTTTACAATTGAAATTCAAGTAAAACTGCCAACACCAAATGAGAGTGTGATTTTAGATGGTGTGCAGTCAAATGTCGTCCGCCACACTTTTACTTTTGCTTCGGACAAATTCCTGAATTGGTGGGGAAGTGACTGACTACTTTGGAAGCAACAGAATAGTCCATCAAATGGGCTTCAGGACTCAAATAAATAAATATACATCTGATCTGAACTCAAACTCATTCCCCAAGGGGCTCATGAAACTAATTTTTTTGGAAGAGTGAAGGAACCCACATGAAAATAACAAAATTTACATCACATTGTGTCTGTCTGGCTCAATTTCTCAATGAAACAGCTGTCATATCTTAAGATATTCAGGGCAACATTCCTTTTATAGCTCTGTTGACATAATTAATATGATGTTTCCGTGAAATGTAATATTTCTAAGTTATGCAAAGTCCTAATGTTTATCTACCACAACAAACTGATAATATTTCGAAGGATGAAGAAATAGATCAAGAAATAATAATTAATGAAATACACATTTTCAGGTAGTACCATTTACAATAGCCAAGTGTAAATGAAAATATCTATATCTATACTTGAATAAAAAACAACAGATTTATATGAGGAAAACTACAGAAATTACAAGAAATCAAGTGTGACCTCAGCAAATGGGATAATATCCCATGCTCCTTGACCAGACGACTCAATGTAGTACAGTTATCAGTTCTACTCAAGGCACTAGACAAGTTTAATTCACTCCTGACAAAATTACCCTCATCTTTCTTCAAAGAATTGCAAAAACACTGATTACTAACTTCATATGGTAAGGGCATAGGTCAGGGGTTGAACCTACAAACTTCTCCTTGGTAGAAAGATAAAACTGTTCTCATAAAAGACTTAAACCTACAGAAGCCCTTTGTAGGCTGGCTTTGAGTTGGAATTTTGGGGTCATTTAGGATTTTTTTGTGGCATGTGATTTTTAGGGCTTTAAGGTCATTTATTTTTTTTTGCGCATTAGGGTAGTTTGGGCTTTAAGGGTGTTTTATAAGGTTTAAGGGAGTTTTCAAGGGATTTAGGGGTGATTTTTTGGTGTGTATAGGTATTTTTTAGCAGGTAGGGGTGTTTTTAGTGATCTTACAGGGTTTCTTAGAGATTTTAGGGTATTTTAAAATATTTTATGTGTTTTTCCCCAGCATTTTATGTTTTGTTGGGGCTTTCATGTTGTCTTCAGGGCATTTATGTGGTTTTGGAAGTTCATGGTTTGGGAATCTTCTAGGGATATGATTTGGAAGTTCCACGTGTTTTGGGAGGCATTTAGTGTGTTATTTGTGGCTTCAGAGTGTTATTTGAATTTTAGGGAATATTATGGCTTTTCAGACATTTTAAGGCTTTTAGGGTGATTTTAGTGTTTAAGGGTGTTTATTAGGCTTATATGTGTTTTTATGGCTTTTAGTGTTTTGTTAAAATTTTAGGGTGCTTCTTAAGGCATTAGAGTGTTTGGGGGGATTAGGTTTTGGTTTTCAGGGCTTTAGGGTTTTGTTGGATTATTTTTTGCTTTCATGGTGAATTCATGTCTATTAGGCTGTTGGACTTTTACAGGGTTTTATAGTGCTTCGGGTTGCTTTGTAGGGATGTTCTTGGGGTTTTAAAAGACTTTTAGCGTGTTTTTAGGGCTTCACGTGTTCTTTATTTTGCGTTTTAAGGCATTTGCATAATATTAGGGCATTTATTATGTTTTCGGGACGTAAGGAGTTTTTTTTAAGACTTATGGCGCGAGGTCTCCGCCATGGCGCCGGTGAAGCTGCGCGCCGAGAGTCGGGGTTTGCGTGGCGAAGCGCTTTCTCCAGTGGAAGTCACGAAGAGGGACTTGAAACAGAGAAGGTGGCGATCGAATCATCCGAAGGCTTTTTCGGGGAGCGTCCGCGAGGGGCAAGGCTTTGCACTTCGAAGAAAGCTAAAGATTCAGCAGTTACAAGAAATTGCTTTGGAAGGAAAGAAAGTTTCAAACCTCACGGGAATCCCAGTTCACAGATCAATACCCAGACCACCTGAAACATCTCTATTTAGCTGAAGAAGAAAGGCTCAAGAAACAAATCAGAAAAGTTCGCCAGCCTTTGCCAGAAGGACAAGTTGCACCACCTTTGCCAGAAGATCACGCCAGCCTTGACCAGGCTGTGTCTGAGGAACAGTGCAGTCTGGACCATCCTCTGCCAGAAGAACATTGTAGCACCGCAGTAAACTCCTTTGCTACCCTAAAGACAAAGAGGAAGAAAACATCCAATCAGAAAGCACAGGAAGAAAATTCACAGATCCAAGCCAAACGTGCTGCTAAGAAACAGGAATTTGAGCGGAGGAAACAGGAGCGAGAAGAAGCTCAAAGACTCTACAAAAAGAAGAAAATGGAAGTGTTCAAAATATTAAGCAAAAAGACTAAAAGGGGCCAACCAAATTTGAATTTACAAATGGAATATCTTCTTCAAAAAATACAAGCAGGAAATTAAATCAGATACATCCTTAATCAGTGGCTGAAGCATCTGCATATGTCGACTATTTCTGAATGGACAAGGGGACTTCAAATCTTCCAAGGGAAAGTTCCATTGTCTTTTCAGTACATCTTTCACAAACTTTTTGAAACTTTCTTGTGCAATGTGCCTCTTAACAGCCAGCTAAATATATGAGCATAAACTGTATTGCTAAGTTACACTAAGTGTAAAATGTTGCAAATGCTCTTTTTTTAAAGGACATTTTCTATACAGGTTGTACATTATAGGACTTGTTTTAATTTGTTTCTAAAGAAAAATAGATTGAAGAACCGAAAGCACCTTCTATTTGGGAGCAGACTCAAACATAAATACTTTTGTAATATGTAAAGTAAGTACAAAATGTTTTATAGGAACAGCTTTAATGCAGTGCTTCAATTTACACAGTGTTCAGCAATTGCGATCTGCGATTCATTTCAACAATGGAGGCCAACAGTCCTGCTTTGCTTTTATTTTAAATTAAGTGCATTTTGCTGGGAGATGGACTTTCTAGAAATATCAGGGCAGAAATTTTATTCAGGACAAGTAGTGCTGCAACTACCTTGTGGCCCACTATATAAGGATATGATCTCTAAGAGCAGATGTGGGCATAAGGACTCAGTCATTAGTTGTAAATATTTCCTGAAAGAAATGAAATACTTTCTTAATCTTTGGTCATTCAGATAGTCATGTAAACCAGTAGTGTTGCAACAAGAATTAAGCTTTCCAGATCTGTGCAACTGTATTGTAAGAACACTGTCACTGAAATGTGTCCCCTGTTGGTGCCCTTGGGAACTAAGGCAAGTACTGGGATGTTTCTTCTGCTTATTTCTTGGCAATCATTGAAAAACATGTTGGCAACAATCATTGCAAGCAAAAGGTTTGTAATAACAGTCATTTAAAAATTGTGATTGCGTAATGAAATGTTAAAAGTGGTAACGAATGTCGCCTGAAACTGCATTACAGCTGTAGTAGGACTTCCATGTACACTATCAATTGATTCTGCATTCTAAAATGCAATGGGGAGAAAGACCTGCGATCTTTACTTTGGGAAAAGCAGCCACATAACTGAAGGGGAAGCCAGAGAGATTGCTTTGGCACGATCCCAGCTTATTGCATTGACAGACAGAATGCAGTAGGAGATGCTGAGTTTATTAAAGAAGGTTGCACAAGATAGGTTACCCTTTTACACTTCTCACACAAATTGTCCACTGACATTAGTTACACTGTGTCGACCTTCTTCCAGATTGCACCTCGTTTGTTCCCTTTGCAGTATGTTTCCCTTCCTCCTCCTCTTCATTTTTGCTTCTGAGAAATTGTTGACCTTTCGTTTTCAAATAGATTGGTTTTCAAACAAAGGTACCACTCACATCATGGAGTAGCCTTTGTGTACTATTTCAATAAAGGGTGATTTCACAGGATAAAAAAAAATTAGACTTATGGCGCATTAGGGTGTTTTAGAAAGCCTTTTACCATGTATTTAATGGTCTTAAGATGTTTTAGAGAGTCTTTAGGGGTGGACTTAGCATTTTAGAAATATTTTAGACGTTTTAGGGTTTTTAAGGCATTTATAGTGTTTTTAAGACTTTTAAGGTGTTTTTAGAACACGGCTGACAGGTACACACTATTTCAATCAGGCTCTGGTTAGTGCCTCTCAATCAATTGGTGACATGGGAGTCTGGATAATGGATTACCTTTACTCTGCAGATGAGAAAACGCACTCAAAAAGACACAGGTGTTGACCCACAGGCACACAACTGGTTAACAACAAAGACATATTCACAACCAGTGTTGGGAGCCAGAGCCCTAAGCCCCACATACCTGTCCCCAGCCGAACAGTCAATCTATCCTGAACCATCAAATGATCTGAGCAGATCCTCCCACCCAACTCCCCTTCCCATGCCAAATATTTTATTTCAGAGGATGGCAGTGAATCTGCAGCTCTGAGAGAGGGACATATCTGATCGGAGCACATGGAGCAGATGAAGGGGGAGGAGGGGAATGTGGAGCACATCCTGGCACACCAGGACTTGAGGATGATGTTCCCACTCAGAGAATCCAGTCCACATAGAAGACCACATGGCCAGCCCCACGATGAGACAAGACACCCCTCAAAGACCCATAGCCTTAGAGGGGACAACACTGAAGACTCAGTGTGGGAAATGCGCCCGAACTAATCCTGCCACACCGAGGCATAACACTAAGGGGGTACAGCAGAAGAGAAAGAAAACGAAGCATCAAGGTCTCCAGGGAATGCCAAAGGATGACTTTGGGGCCAGTACTTGGTACACCAACAGACTGGACTGGAAAACACTCTTAAAGGCCAACAAACCGACCTTGAACTAACGATGAGCCACTTCTTTCTTGTTGAGTTGTTTTCTTTCATTGTCATTGGATTTTGGTTGTTTTGTTGCTTTTAGTGCTTGGTTTTGCTGTTTTGTTTTGTGTATGTTATTACATCTACAGGTCTGTCTAAATAAGATAGGCTGGATGAACAATCTGGAGGAGAGAAAACAGGACCAACACTTCTGGGGAGACATGGGAGAGAGGGAGGTGTGGGGAAAGGTAGTAGTGTTAAGAAACCCAGAGAAAAGGGAAGAACAGGTGATGCAAATCAGTGGTGACGGGGATGTAGGAGGCCTGGTAGGGAGTGATCAAGGGAAATGGAACCAATGGAACCAAGAGGAATTACTGAATTACTGAAGCACAAATGAAAAGTGAGCATGGCAGTGGGCCCAAGAGGCAAATCAAAGGGAATAGAAAAGCAAGCTAGGAAGCAAGGGTCAATTATAGAGGTTTAAAAAAAGGCATGTACATATTTAAATATATGAGCATGGGGAAATAGATCTATGTCCCTATATTTATAGGTTTTGTATTAAGGTAGCAGATGGACATTGGGCCTCCGCTCAAGGACTCCCTCGTTGCAAAAATACTGTTCTATTGAATTGGCATTCTATGATGCTCACCTTCCCTACACGATCACTGAACACAAAGCAGGTACATAAGCAAATGTGGTGAAGAAAGCTAATGGTGCCCAGCTATCAAATATATAGCATCTGAGGTCTTAAAGGCTTAAAGGAAAACAAGCGCCCATCTAGCTCAGAAGAAACAAAGCCCACATGGAAGAAGCACACCAGCTTGTGCGATCATGAGGTTTTGAAAAGATTTGGTAGCAGGCATCATCAGAACAAAAAAAATCTTATCCTTGCGAATGAGCGGGGAGTGCTGGGTACAGACACAAAGCCCATTTACAGTCCTCTGGACATCCCTAACAGAAGGGTGTCAGGGAGGAGATAAACCAAGACAGGTACCAGATAATAACGATGAAACACAGCTTTCCCCTAGTTCCTACATGTTTCCTATCTCCCACTATCATGATAATTTACAAATCAGGCTAGACTAGAGAATGTACACTTGGACAGATAGGAACAGGAAACATGGGGAATCCAGGGTGGATGAGCCCTTGAGGACCAGTGTTATGAGTGCAGACTCGGGAAGGGTGGAGGGAGGGTAGGTTGGAAAACGGAAACCGTATACAGGGATCTACATTTAACCTCAACAGAAAAGTGGGTGAAGGAACATCAGACAGTGCAAGATATGAGAAAATAATTAGTAAATTATCAAGGGTAGCTCGAATGGAGGGGGAAAAATGAGGAGCTGAGGCCAGGGGCTTGGGTGGGGTGGAGAGTGGATATTTTGAGAATAATGAGGGCAATGAATGTACAAATGTGCTTTACACAACCGATGTATATATGCATTGTGGTTAGTGTTGCATGAACAATTTAAAAAAAGGTCTGGACAGAGGGCACATGCAAGGATGATCTCAGGCTGGATTAGATCAGCAAAATCACCTCCTGGAGTTGCCTCACCCTGTGTCTATTCCTGAGTCAGGCATGAAGCTTAGGGCCCATAGTCCCAGGAGCTGGACAGGGAGGGAGGCGGGGTTCTGAGGTCATTCCATAGGGGCAATGGCCCTCCTGTCCTGCCGGGCCCACCCTCCTTTGTAATCCTGCTGGCTGGAGCACGGCTTTCATGGAGTTCACACCATGGGAGCTCTACTACTCATGGGGGATTGGCAGGAAGCCTCTGCTTATGCGCACACACCACCACCTAGCTGGAGGATCTCTGTGAACAAAGCCTGAGGCAGACAACAAGCCCACTAATTGATGCTGTAAGAGATACAATCAGCATCCAGAAACCTGCAACTGGGAGTAAGAGGCAGCATACTTGGCCCCAGCCACTCCCACTGCCATCTTCAAGGAGTGACATTCTAAAGCAGAGGGTTTTCAAAAGGCACTGCCAGGACTGTGGAATGAGCAGCTCATTTGTGGACATGGATACTGTGTGATCCAGAAGTATTACCTCTTCCTTTCCATTCAGGTGAGACAAAAAAAAGTTCCAAATAGAAAGCCATGCATCTAAACAGTATCCAATAGCCACTCATGTGCAGTGCTGCTGCCTCCAAAGAGCTTTCCTAGGTTTTTCTCTCTGTGGACAGATATACCTTGGTCCTTGGCTCTGCATGAGAAAGAATTCACGCCAAAGCCAGGTTTGTGATCCAATTGTGTTTTAGGACAGATAGGGAGGCATGGTAGGCAACCCTGGTGGACCCCAGTGGCTGAATTGAATTTACTTGGCCTAGGTGGGTCAATGTGGGTGCAGCACCCACCCAGGTGTACCTGGCCTTCCTGACTGGAAACCTGGACCTCTGAGCACGCTCGGTGTGCCACTCTTTCCTGGGTGGCTAGCTTGGCCCTCTGAGCATGTATCATGGACAACCTAGTCCCTATGCTAGCTACCTAAAATTTACACCCTGAAGAGATATGGACCCAAATCTTTGGGGTACAAGGCGACGACATCTTTAGGTCCTTCCTGCTGCCAAAAGGGTGAAGTGGGGCTTTGGGTCCATACCCTTTCTACTCTGCTGGGAGGGGTTGTCCATTCAGGTCTAGGATGGATAAGGTTGAGGTGGTCCAGGAGATGGTGGTCCTAGAGGTGGCACACTTGGTTCAGAGGGCTTGGTAACTTGAGAACTTCTGGAAAAACAAACAAACGGACAAAAGGGTGAACAGTTTAACTGAGACAAGGCTAGGCTTGTGAGGTGGCAGTGCCCTTGAAATTAGGTGAGTGTCACAGGAAACAAAAAAAAAATCTTAGGATTATCAGGCATGTGTGTTTGTTCGTTCTAAGTATAGGCATGGGAGTAAAAGCATCCACAATTTCCCCTTGAGGGTACAGGGTTTGGGAACTACTGGGTGCACTGAGATCACTGTTTCATTTATGATCCTAATGTTTGGACCCATTGCTAAGAACCATGCTTCTATTTAATCCTATTATCCCTCAATTATTAACTTTGGTCAAACAAATTTTGTTTTCATTAATTACTTTCATAGTTATCTATCTATCTATCTATACACACACATTTAATTGAATGGAATGAAAAGGTCATGCGTTATAGCGTTAAATTGTAATATTGGAATACTACAGCGGGAGTCAACAGGGATCAAAAGTAAAGTAAGTGTCTGAGTCATTTTTAATTTTCTTGGCTTCAAATTGAATAAAAGACTTGTAAATTACCCAGAGACCAAATTCCCATGGTGCCTCCTTCAACGTGTAGAATGTTCAGGGATGTTTCAGGGCTGGGAGAGTAGTAACCCCTAAGTCCAGGATCCCTTAGGGCAGGGGTCCTCAAACTGTTTACACAGGGGGCCAGTTCACTGTCCCTCAGACCGTTGGAGCACCAGACTATAGTTAAAAAAAACCAAACTATGAACAAATTCCTATGCACATTGCACGAATCGGCTACTAAGTAGGACATGCAGAGGCAGCAAAAACACCCTGAGGGTGGGATAAATGTCGTCAGGCCACATGTGCCCCACGGGCCACAGTTTGAGGATGCCTGCCTTAGGGGTTCCTGGGTGCACTGGGGATGAAGGTCTCTACTGCTCCTCAAAAGGAGAAATGCTGTAACTTCTGGCATTTCGGCCCACTTTCCAATCACTTTACAAAACTGTTCCAGGTGAATCAGGGTTAGAAGGGAAAGTGTACCATTCTCTGGCCACCATTCTCCTTTCTCAAATAAAGTTGCATAGTGTATCAGCTTTTGTTTGTCTAGCCTCTGTGTCAACTCTATCCCAATTGGACAGGATTCATGCAAGGGGGCAATTCCTGAGTATGAAGCTGCTAAGTCCCATCTAGAAAGCACAAAAGAAGGCTATGTAGAGCTTGCTGCCTCAAGGTCAATAAACCCCACTTGAGAGCGAGCCCTTTGTTGCCCTGAATCTGTTGCCTCAGGAAGATGCCCCAGCAAGAAGTAAGGGATCAAAGACAACTCACTGAGGGCGACTTTAAGTCCAACCATTATTCTAGACAAGCTAAGAGGACCACTGCTTGGAATGGCCCCACGGCCTTCCAAGATGCCTGCTGCGGGAGCAGACTCTCAAATCTCTGAAGGGAAGGGGCATCTGGAAGCTCAGGGAACCTTAAGGGAATTGGAATTTCTGTCTGGAACATCGTGGCAGTGGAACTGTGTAGTAAGAGCTTTCCCCAAAAGTGCCTTAAGCAGCAACACTGAAAGCCTAAAGGTAACAGTTACTCAGGTAGGGTTCCATAGGCCATTGGCCTAAGCCTGGGCCACAGAAAACCAGCCTGTAACAAGGAACAAACCTACACTGGTAGAACACTAACACTATAACACCTCAAGTTTTAAATTCAGGAAATAATTTTAAACATTTTTATTCTTTACTTTCATAGTTATCAATATGTATATATGGCATTCAAATATATAAAACGTGCAATGTTTTTGAAATGTAACCAAATTGTCACATTGATAATTTATAAGTTTGGTACCAGATAAGTTTCAATTAAATGTTTTAAAAATGTTGTGCTGGGCATTATAGGGCTAAAGCAGCTTGTTTGAAAAGCCAGGAGAAAGGGAATGGAGGGGAAAAGGGAAATATTTGGCTCCCAGGACAAGGCAGGGCTAACTCCCAGGTCTATTCAACCAGCTCCCTAGGCAGTGCCCTTCCACATGTTTGGGCTGGTGGGCACCATCTTGGCCAGGGTCACAGGCCCCGTTTCCCCATGGCCACAATGGCGGCTATATAGGATCTCTGGGAAAAGCTTAAACAGCCTTGACAAGAGTGAAGCCATTATGAGCTGACAGAAGGCACCATGTAAAGTAAATAAAGTAGCTATGAACTGTAAATGAACTAGCTGATATAGGGGAGTGCACATAGGCTGTGCAGATGTGCCCAAGGGAATGTCCCAAAGGATATGGATGCTCAGAAGATTCGCGAGAGCGACCAGAGCAGTCTTTGTTCAACTAAGAATGACTAACTGCAACACCCTGCTTCTCTACTCTGCCTGCTTGCACACCTGCACATTGCAAAAGTATAAAAACCTTTGGACAATTAGACTGGGGCTGCTCAGGAAAAAAACTTTTTCTGATGAACTTGCCAGCGGTCGGAGTAGTTTTCTTTCTGGGAATGGACAGTGGCTACAACATTTCGAGGTGCACCGAGATCCAATTGCCACTGTTTGGGCTTGCTTAGAAAGGAAACCTCCTTAACAGGAGTGCTCTCCCCAGAACTACGGATTTCTGATTTCTCTAGGCCAGGGGTCCTTAAACTCTTTAAACAGGGACCAGTTCACTGTCCCTCTGATCAGTTGGAGGGCCGAACTATCGTTTCAATAAAACTATGAACAAATTCCTATGCTTCCTGTACATACCTTATTTTGAAGTTTAAAAAAAAACACACAAACAAACGGGGCACAAACACTCAGCGGACAGGATCAAGGTCCTCGGCTACCCGCATGTGGCTCACAGGCTATTGTTTGAGGACCCCTGCTCTAGGCGCTCACAAAGAGAATGTAGTTTCAGCCCTAAAGCCTGGAGACTCCGCAATTTGTTTAAAGGTGATTGGACAGAAGGAGTTCCTGATTTGCCCATGCAAGACTCGTTTTCCCTTCCCCTATTTCCCAGAGTTCATAGTTATGTTTATGGGGAACCAGGACATCCCTATCTGATCCCTAAAATTGATGCGTGGATTGACATTGCCACTAATAAGCCAGCATAAACAAAAGACTTACTTCCTCCTGCAACAGAAAGGGTTCTTGTTTCAAGATTTCAGGAAACATGGCAGGACCAGAAAAAAAATAGACCCAAGGTCCTAAAACCACTAAGGTGGAGGCCGCCCTTCCCCAACCCCTCCCCATACCCCTCTGTCTCGGCTTTATTCCTTTTTGCAGGAGGACTCTGGGAGTGGGAGAACTAGCTTACGACCCTTCATTATCACTGCCACCCTGTCAGGTGCATGGGGCTGGAGAGAGAGAAATACTCACAACTCCTTTCTGAGTCCACACCCCAACATACACTAGGGCTGGTATGGGATCTCGACCGCCCCACCCCCCAAGAAGGATGATTCGGCAGCAGCCATTCTCCACTCAAGGCAAGCAGCCCCAACACCTGGGGAAGACCCCTGAGTCCCTTTTGGGTATATATCCCCTTGTATTCCAGTGATTTGTATAATTGGAATCAACAAAATCCCTTTTTCTGACAAAGCAGGTCTGATTCCTTGATAGAAACGGTTTTCCATATGCATTAGCCCACCTCCAGAAATTGCCAGCAACTTCTCCAGGTGCTGTTCACAACACAGGTACAGTAGCCCTGCCAGAGAGAGGCCCAGTAAGCAGTCAATGGACATGATGGTCAGACAGCAGGCACTCCCCATGTGAGGGAAACTCTTTTTGCCACTGCACGAAAAATGTGAGATCCAAACTCCTTGCAAGGCACAGAAGGCCTAACCAGGTATCACCAGTTTCTGTTGCAGGCCCTCAGTGGAACAGCTAGAAAACCTATGAATTTATCTAAGGTCAGTGAGAATTTTCAGGCTCTTACAAGAGAATGTCTGCGTGCCTTTTTAGAGTGACTGATGGAAGCCTACGGGCTTTATATCCCTAACGGCCTGGAGGCCCCGAGAACAGGAGGGCAATAAGTATTGCCTTTATTACTCAGTCTGCCTCAGACATGAAAAAGAAGTGGGAAGGGTTTGACGGGAAAAATCTTAGTGATTTGGTACAAGTGGCTCAGCGGGTGTGTAACAACAGAGATGATCCTACCACGACAGAGACAAAGAAACTAGTTAAAATACTAGTAATTGCCATGAGAGACCCCAGAGACTCAGGAAAAGGAGAGCATGGCCTACTTACGGAGAGACTGACCTGTGGGCACCGCCAAGCCATGGGGCAGGATCAATATGCCTACTGCAGGAAAGAAGGACATTGGAAAAATCAGTGCCTTGAATACCCCAAGAGAAGCAGACGACCCTCCAATAGAGAGGACGGGCCTCATCCACACCTAGAAAATCCCAAGCAAGAGACAATAATGCTTGAAGAAGCTGAATGAAAGTGTCAGTGCTCTGTTTCACTTGGTCCCCAGGATCCCAGGCTAACTGTCCAAGTAGGAGGCCAGCCAGTCAATTTCTTAGTGGACACAGGGATTACCTTCTCAGGTTCAGAAAAGAGTACAGGCAAATTGTCAAAAGGGAAGATTTGAATTACTGTCAGCATATGATTGCTTCCAAAAAAAACTCACACCAGAAGATTTGCATGGAGGTTAGGTGGGTTTCTCAAGACATCATGATAAAAAATATCTGTCTGCCCTTTGTCCCAGTTAGCCATATGATTTTTATGGCACTGGCCCCTGGCTTGGCTGTTGAGCCAGGGAAACTGTTTTTGCAGGACGTGAGACGGTGGCCTGTGGCCATCAGTGGAAGGACAAAATCTCCACAGTGGTCTTCCTGCTTCAATATGGAGCCACCTATATCACCTTTCGGACATTATTGTTGTCCTGGGCTCAGAATCGCCACCCCAGGTCTAGAAGGCACCTAACAGATCCACACTATTTGAATCAGGCTCTGGTTAGCCCCTATCGATCACTTGGTGACATAGGAGTCTGGACAATGGAGTACCTTTACTTTTCGGATCAGAAAACTAACTCAAAAAGACACAGGTGTTGACCCAGAGGCACACAACTGGTTAAAAACAAAGCCAAACTTACAACCATTTTCTGGAGCCAGAGTTCTGAGCCCCTCGTGGCTGTGCCCAGCCGAGCAGTCCCTCTCTCCTGGACACACCAAAGATCTGAGCAGATATTCCCCACAACCCCTCCCAAAGATTTTATTTCAGAGGATAGCATTGAATTTGCATCTCCTGGACAGAGACATTATCTGATCAGAGCACACAGAGATGAAGGGGAGAAGGGGAGAGTGGAGCACATCCTGTCCCACCAGACCTTGAGGATGATGTTCCCACTCAGAGAAGTCAGTTCACATAGAAGACCACATGGCCAGCCCCACGATGAGACACAATGTCCCTCAAAGACCCATAGCCCTAGAGGGGACAACACTGGAGACACAGTGTGGGAATTACCCCAAAACTGATCTCGCTACACCGAGGCATAACACTAAGGGGGTACAGCAGAAGAGCAAGTAAAAGGAGCAGCAAGATCCCAAGGAAATGCTAAAGGTGGACTTTAGGGTCAGGGTTTGGTGCCCCAAAAGACTGGACTAGAAAACACTCCTAAAGGCCAACACACAGTCCTTAAACTATCTATGAGCTTTTCTATCTTGTTGACCTTTGTTTTCTTTTATTGTCATTGGATTTTTGTTGTTTTGTTTATTTTGCTGCTTGGTTTTGTTCATTCTTGTTTTTGTGCATGTTATTACCTCTACAGGTCTGTCTAAATAAGATAGGCTGAACGAACAATCTGGAGGAGAAAAAAAAACAGGACTAGCACATCCTGGAGGACATGCGAGAGAGGGAGGTGGGAAGAAAGGTAGTGGTGTTAAGAATTCCAGAGACAAGGAAACAACAAGTGATGGAAATCGGTGGTGAGGGGGATGTAGGAGGCCTGGTAGGGCGTGATCAAGGGTAATGTAACCAAGAGGAATTACTGAAACACAAAGGAAGACTCAGCATGGCAGTGGGCACAAGAGGAAAATCAAAGGGTATAGAAGAGTGAGCTGGGAAGCAAGGGCCAGTTATAGACGTCTAAATAAAGGCATGTACATATGTCCATATATTAACAAAGAGGCATGGAGAAATAGATCTATGTACATATGTTTATAGATTTAGTATTAAGGTAGCAGAAGGACATTGGGCCTCTGCTCAAGGACTCCCTCATTGCAAGAACAATGTTCTATTAAATTGGTATTCTATGATGCTCACCTTCACTACACGATCACTGACCACAAAACGGCTGCATAAGCAAATGTGGGGAAGAAAGCCGATGGTGCCCAGCTACCAAATGATATAGCGTGTGGGATCTTAAAGGCTTGAAGGTAAAGAAGCAGCCATCTAGATCAGAAGCAACAGAGCCCACATGGAGGAAGAATACCAGCCTGTGTGATCACAAAGTTTCAAAGGGATAAGGCAACAGGCATCATCATGAGAACAAAAAAATCTTATCATGGAGAATGAGAGGGGACTGCCGGGTATAGACCCAAAATCTATTTGCAGTGCACTGCATATCCCCTTACAGAAGGATCTCAGAGAGGAGATGAACCAAGACAGGGTATGAGACAGCAAAGATGAAACACAACTTTCCTCTAGTTCTTAATGCTTCCTCTTGCCCCACTATTATGATCCCAATTCTACCATACAAATCTGGTCTACCTAGAGAAGGTACTCTAGTACCGATAGGAATTTCAAACACGGGGAATCCAGGGTGGATGGGCCCTTTAGGACCAGTGTTATGAATGGAGATACTGGGAGGGTGTGGGATGGAAAGTGGGAACCGATTACAAGGATCTTCATTGACCTCAAAAGAAAGGTGGGTTAAGGGGGACATCAGACAGTGAAAGATATGACAAAAGTATTAGTACATTTCCAAGGATTGATGAGGGATGGGTGGCGGGCATTGAGGGGGGGGAATGTGGAGCTGAAGCCAGGGGCTTGGGGGGAGAGTGGATATTTTGAGAATAATGAGGGTAATTAATGTACAGACATGCTTCAAACAGCTGATGTATATATGGATTGTGGTTAGTGTTGTAGGAGCCACTAATAAAAAGATCATAAAATAAACAAAAATAATCTGGGCAGAGGGCTCATGCAAGGATGATCTCAGGCTGGATTAGACCAGTCAAAACAGCTACTGGAATCGCCTCACCCTGTGTCTATTCCTGAGTCAGGCATGAAGCTTAGGGCCCACAGCCCCAGCAGCTGGCCAGTGAGGTAGGTGGGGCTCTGAGGTCATTCCACAGGGGGAATGGTCCTCTGTCCTGCAGGGCCCACCCTCCTTTGTACACCTGCTCTCTAGGGCACGGCTTTCATGGAGTCCACACCATGGGAGCTCTACTACTCATGGGGGATTGGCAGAAAGCCTCTGCTCATGCGCACACACCACCACCTAGCTGGAGGATCTCTGTGAACAAAGCCTGAGGCAGACAACAAGCCCACTAACTGATGCTGTAAGAGATACAATCAGCATCCAGAAACCAGCAACTGGGAGTAAGAGGCAGCATACCCTGGTCCCAGCCCCTTCATAAAGCACTGCCAGGACTGTGGAATGGATACTCTGTGATCCAGACGTACTACCTCCTCCCTTCCAGTCAGCTGAGACAAAAAACTTTGCAAACAGAAAGCCATGCATCTGAACAGTATCCACCACCCCAGCCACTGCTGCCTCCAAAGAGCCTTCCTGAGTTTGTCACATCTCTCTGCGGGCAGTTAGACCTCTGTCTTTGGCTCCGCGTGAGAGAGAAATCACGCAGAAGCCTGGTCTGTCACTCAAGTGAGATTTATGAGCATTAGGGAGGCGTGGTGGGCAAGTCTGGCCGACCCCAGAGGCTGAATTGAATTTACATGGCCTAGGTAGGTCAATCCAGGTACAGGGCCCACCCAGGTGTACCTCCTCTTCATGGCCAGAAACCTGGACCTCTGAGAATGCACAGGGTGCCTCTCCTAACTGGGCTCTTATCTTGGCCCTATGGGCATGCATAATGGATGCCCCAGTCCCTAGGATAGCTACCTAACATTTGCCCCCTGAAGAGATATGGACCCAAATCTTTGGGGTACTGGGCGTCGACATCTCTAGCTACTTCCTGCTGGCAAAAGGGGCGAAGTAGGGCTTTGGGTCTATACCCTTCCTACACTGCTGGGATGGGTTGTCCATTGAGGGCAACTTTATCCAGGATGGATAAGGTTGAGGTGGTCCAGGAGATGGTAGTCGTGGACCTGGCACACTTGGTTCAGAAGCTTTAGTCACCCGATAACTTCTGGGAAAAACAAACGGTCTAAATGTGAACAGTGTTACTGCGACAAGGCTGAGCTTGTGCGGTGGCAGAGGCCTTGAAATTAGGTGAGTGTCACAGGAAACAAAAAAATCTTAGGATTATCAAGCATGTGTGTTTGTTCACTGGAAGTACAGGTAGAGGGATAAAAGCATTCACACTTTCCCCTAGGAGGGTACAGGTTTGGGCACTACTCAGTGCAGTGGGATCACTGATTCATTTATGATGCTAAGGTCTTGGACCCGCTGATAAGACCCATCCTTTTTTTAACCCTATAACGCTTCAATTTTAATTTTGGGAAAAAAATTATTTTCTTTTTGTTGTGGACTTTCATAGTTATTAATTTATATATATATTAATATATACATTTTTAAAATGTTATGAAAACATCATGCTCCGTGTTATAGAGTTAAATGGAAACAATGGGCTAGCACAGGAGGCGTCAAAAGTGACCAAAATAGAGTAACTGCCTAAGTCATTTTGAATTTTCTTGGGTTCAATTGGAGTAAAGGCTTGTAAATTACGCGGGGTCCAAATTCCCATGGTGCCTCCTAAAACGGGTAGAATGTTCCGGGATGTTTCAGGGCTGGGACATTAGTAGCCCCTAAGTCCAGGATACCTTAGGGCAGGGGTCCTGAAACTTTTTACCCAGGGGGCCAGTTCACTGTCCCTCAGGACATTGGAGGGACAGACAATAGTTTTTGTTTTGTTTTAAACGTTCTATTAGGGGCTTATACAACTCTTATCACAGTCCATACATATACATATATCAATTGTATAAAACACATCTGTACATTCTTTTCCCTAATCATTTTATTTTCTTTCTTTCTTATTTTTTTTCCATTTCGTTTTTTACATTTTATTAGGTACTCATACAACTCTTATCACAATCCATACATATACATACATCAATTGTATAAAGCACACCCATACATATCCCGCCCCAATCATTCTGAAAGCATTTGCTCTCCACTTAAGCCCTTTGCATCAGGTCCTCCTTTTTTCCCCTCCCTCCCCGCTCCCCCCTCCCTCAGGTGCCCTTTGTAATTTATACATCGTTATTTTGTCATATCTTGCTCTATCCGGAGTCTCCCTTCCCCCTTTCTCTGCCGTCCCTCTACCAGGGAAGAGGTCACATGTGGATCCTTGTAATCAGTTTCCCCTTTCCAACCCACTCACCCTCCACTCTCCCAGCATCGCCCCTCACACCCTTGGTCCCGAAGGTATCATCCACCCTGGATTCCCTGTGCCTCCAGCCCTCATATGTACCAGTGTACAACCTCTGCCCTATCCAGCCCTGCAAGGTAGAATTCGGATCATGGTAGTTGGGGGGAGGAAGCATCCAGGATCTGGGGGAAAGCTGTGCTCTTCATTGGTACTACCTCACACCCTGACTGACCCATCTCCTCTCCTAAACCCCTCTATGAGGGGATTTCCAGTGGCCAACACTTGGGCCTTGTGTCTCCACTCTGCACTTCACCCTTCATTCAATACGGTATATACACATACACATATTCTTTTTTATTTTTGCATGATGCCTTATACCTGGTCCCTTGGGCACCTCGTGATCGCACTGGCTGGTGTTCTTCTTCCATGTGGGCTTTTTTGCTTCTGAGCTAGATGGCCGCTTGTTTATCTTCCAGCCTTTAAGACCCCAGACGCTATCTCTTTCGATAGCCGGGCACCATCAGCTTTCTTCGCCACATTTGCTTATGCACCCATTTGTCTTCAGCGATCCTATCATGGAGGTGTGCAGCCAATGATATGATGATTTTTTGTTCTTTGATGCCTGATAACTGATCCCTTTGGGATCACTCGCTCACACAGGCTAGTGTGTTCTTCCATGTGGGCTTTGTTGCTTCTGAGCTAGATGGCCGCTTGTTTATCTTCAAGCCTTTAAGACCCCAGTCACTATCTCTTTCGATAGCCGGGCACCATCAGCTTTCTTCACCACAATTACTTTTTCATCCACTTTGGCTTCAGCAGTTGTGTCATGAGAGTGAGCATCATAGAGTACCAATTTAATAAACGAAAGTATTCATGCACTGAGGGAGTGCTTGAGTAGAGGCCCAAGGTCCTTCCGCCACCTTAATATTAAACCTATAAATGTAGACAATTAGATCTATTTCCCCATCCTCATATATATGTTTGCATGTACATGTCTTTGTCTAGACCTCCATAAATGCCCCTTGACTCCCAGCTCCTTCCTCCATCTCCCTTGATTTTCCTCCAGCCCCACCACCATGCTCCGTCCCCACCTGGGCTGCAGCTATACCTCTTCTCTACGCAACCTTACCCTTGATCGTTCCCCATCAGGCCTGCCACTCCCCCCTCACTACCATTTTGGGTCCCAAGTTGTTCCTTGTCCCTGTGTATATTAACACCACTTCCTTACCCTCTTCCCCATCCCCCACCCGGAACTGTCTCTCCCCCCGGAACTGTCTGTCCTATTGTTTTTCCTCCAGATAGTTCATCCAGCCTGTCCTATTTAGACAGACCTATGGAGACACTAACATACACGAAAACAAGACAGAGGAAAACAAAGCAACTGTACACAACCAGACAATAAAACAACAAAAACAAACCACAGACAGAGAACAAAAGAAAACACTTCACAAAAGAAAGGCTTGTAGTTCGTTCAAGGATCGTTTGCTGGCCCTTAGGAACGTTTTCCAATCCAGTCTGTTGGGGCACCACGCCCTGCCCCCAAAGTCCACTTTCAGCATTCCCTGGGGACCTTGCCACTCCATTCCCTTGCTGTTCCACTGCACTCCCCCAGTGTTTTGCCTCGGTGTGGTGGGATCAGGTCAGGTGCAATTCCCACACTGTGTCTCCGGTGCTGTCCCCTGTATCGCCCTTAGTCAATGAGGGGCATCATGTCTCATAGTAGGGCCAGCCATGTTGTTCTCTCTGTGGACTGGCTGCTCTACTCAGGAACATCACCCTCACGGCCTCGTGGGCCAGGCTGTGTTCCACTGTCTCCTCCTGCCCCTTCATCTGCTCCCGTGTGCTCTAATCAGATATGTCCATCTCCCAGAGCTGCAGAATCAATGTCATCCTTTGAAACAAATTCTTTTCGGGGGAGGGGCAGGAATCCACTTAATTTATGGTGCTGGGGCCAGCCTCCCAGACCTCTCCACTGGTTCCCTACTCCACGCCGGTATATTGCATTCACACCTTGCGGCACTGGGTTGAAGTATGGTCCCACTTTCCCTGTGGAGATGTAAACAATACCCTCCCCTTGTGTGGATTAGTGCCCCATGCCCCCACTTCCCTTTTCTTCCTTATATTCATCCTTTTATTTTCCTTTCCCGACCTCCTCCACTGTTGTCTGCCATGTGCATCCCTGGTTTTGATCTGGTCTCTGCCATACTACACAGTCTTCACCCTAGAAATGTTTGTATATAGTATCTTTTCCCCTATGCCACTTTTGCATTTAAAAATTGTTTTTTTAATTTTTTTAATTAAAAAAATTTTTTTAATACTTACCTCAGCAGGCTCAGTTGTACTTGTCCTTTTGTGCCTAACTTACTTCGCTTAGCATGATTTCCTCCAGTTCTTCCCATGCCGCTATGTGCCTCATACGTTCATCACTGCTTTGTAGTGATGCGTAGTACTCCGTTGTATGTATATACCACAGTTTTTTAATCCAATCGTCAGTTGATGGAAATTTGGGTTGCTTCCAACTCCTTGCAATTGTGAACTGTGCCGCAATGAACATTGGAGCACAGATGTCTGGTCTTGGTTTGTTCCTTGCCTCTTCTGGGTGTATGCCCAGTAGGGGGATTGCTGGGTCATATGGTAACTCTATTTCCATCTGTTTTAGGTATCGCCAGATTGATTTCCATCATGGCTGTAAATATTTACAGGCCCACCAGCAGTGGATGAGAGTTCCTGTCTCCCCACAGCCCCTCCAACACTTGTTGCTTTCTGATTTTTTGAATTGGGCTACCTTTGAGGGTGTCAGGTGGTACCTCATTGTTGTTTTAATTTGCATTTCTCTTATGGCTAAAGATCGGGAGCATTTTCTCATATGTTTGTTGGCCATTCGGATTTCTGTCCCTGTAACATTTCTGTTCAAGTCCTTTGCCCACCTTTCAAGTGGGCTATTGGTTTTTTTCTTTTAGGAAGCTAGCAGAGTATTGTAGATTTTAGTAATAAGACCTTTGTCTGATGTGTCATTGCTAAAGATGTTTTCCCAGTCTGTGGAATCTCTTGTTACTCTCCTGGTGAATTCTTTAGATGTACACAAGTGTTTTATCTTCAGTATATCCCATTTGTCGATTTGAGCCTCCTCTGTGTTTGTGTCCTTCCCTATTTCTGATAGCCTGTGTATTCCCTGCACCAAAGTTCTCAAGTTGGCCCCAATTCCCTCATTGATGGCCCTAATAGTTTGGGGTTTAACTTCAAGGTCTGTGATCCACCTTGAGTTTATTCTTGTGCATGGAGTGAGATAAGGGTCTTGCTTCATTTTTCTGCATGTGGATATCCATTTTTTTCCAGCACCACTTGTTAAAGAGGGCATTGGCTTCCCATTTGATATATTTGGGGCCATTATCAAAGATCAGCTGTGTGTATGCTGATGCTTTTATTTCTCGGTTTTCAGTTCTTTTCCATTGGTCTGAGTATCTGTCATTGTACCAATACCATGCAGTTTTGAGGACTGTGGCTGCATAGTATGTGCCAAAGTCAGGTAAAGCAAGCCCTCCCACGGTGTTCTTCTTCTTGAGGAGTTCTCTGCTAATTCTGGGTTTCTTCCCTCTCCATATGAAGTTGGTAATCAGTTTTTCCATTTCTTTGAAGAAAGATGATGGTAATTGTATCGGGATAGCATTAAACTTATATAGTGCTTTTGGCAGAACTGACATCTTAACTATATGAAGTCTCCCAATCCAAGAGCATGGAATATTCTTCCATTTGTTGAGGTCGCTCCTGGTTTCTTGTACTAGTGTTCTATAGTTTTCCCTATATAGATCTTTTGTTTTTTCAGTCAGGTGTATCCCTAGATATTTCAATTTGTGTTTGGCTATTGTGAAGGGTACCACCTTTTTGATCTCTTCTTCTGTGGGCTTATCTGATGTGTATAACAGTCCGATGGACTTCTGTTTGTTGATCTTGTATCCTGCCACTCTGCCAAACTCCTTTATTGCTTCCAGTACTCCCCTTGTGGAACTTTTGGGATTTTCCATATATAAAATCATATCATCTGCAAATAACGATAGTTTCACCTCTTCCTTCCCCAGACATATACCTTTGATGTCACTTCTTTGCCTATGCTGTTAGCTAAAACCTCCAGCATGATATTAAATAGGAGTGGGGACAAGGGGCATCCTTGTCTGGTCCCCTTTTTCAGTGGGATTGTGTTAGTCTTTTCTCCATTGACTACCACTTTGGCTGTTGGTTTTTCATATATAGCTTGTATTGTCTTGAGGAACTTTCCATCCATTCCTATCTTCCCTAGTGTCTTAAACAGGAATTGGTGTTGGATGTTGTCGAATGATTTTTCTGCGTCTATTGATATAATCATGTGGTTCTTATACTTTTTCATGTCAATGTGACGAATAATACTAATGGTCTTTCGTATGTTGAACCATTCCTGCATCCCTGGTATGAATGCCACTTGGTCATGGTGAATTATTTGTTTTATATACTTTTGTATTCTGTTGGCTAGTATTTTGTTAAGGATTTTTGCATCAATGTTCATTAGGGATATTGGTCTGTAGATCTCGATTCTTGTGGGATCCTTGCCCGGTTTGGGTATCAGAGTTATACTAGCTTCATAGAAGGAGTTTGCCATCTTTTTCTATGTTTTGGAAAATTTTGTGTAGGATTGGTATTAGTTCTTCCCTGAATGCTTGGTAGAATTCTCCAGTGTAGCCATCTGGTCCAGGGGATTTTTTTGTTGGTAATCCCTTGATAACCTTTTCTATTTCTTCTATTGCTATGGGTCTGTTGAGATTCTTAATGTCCACCGAGGGTAGTCTAGGGAGGGATTGCTTTTCCAGGAATTTGTCCATTTCTTCCAAATTGTTGAATTCATCGGAGTACAATCCTTCATAGTACTGTGTAACTATCCTTTTGATTTCATTAGGGCCTGTTGTAATGACCCCTCTTTCATCCCTTATTCTTGCTATTGAGATTTGTTCCCTCCTTTCTCTGGTTAGGTTTGCCAATGGTCTATCGATCCTGTTTATCCTTTCAAAGAACCAACTTTTAGCAATATTAATTTTTTCCATAGTTTTTTAATTTTCCCTCTCCTGAATCTCAGCCCTGATTTTTATAATTTCTTTTCTTTTGCTATTAGTAGGGTTGTCCTGCTGACTCTGCTCTAGTTTTTGTAAATTTTGTGTCAGCGTATCCATCATGATTCTCTCTTCCTTTCTTAGGTGTGCTTGTATTGCTATGAACCTTCCTCTGATGACTGCCTTTGCTGTGTCCCATAAGTTTTGGTAAGTCGTGTGCTCATTTTCGTTGGTTTCTAGAAATTTCCTGATTTCCTCTCTGATCTGCACCAGTATGCACTCCTTTTGCAGTAGAGAGTTATTCATTCTCCAGTTATTTGCTCTTATTTTCTTTGTCTTCTTTTTGTTGATCTCCAGTCTTATGGCACAGTGGTCAGAGAGAGAGGTCTGTATTATTTCAATGTGCTTAAATTTATGTAGATTTGCCTTATGCCCCAGCATGTGGTCTATCTTCGAATATGTGCCGTGGGGACTTGAAAAGAATGTGAAATTTTTTTTATTTGGATGAAAAGCTCTGTAAATATCTATTAGGTCAAATTGTCTAATTGTGGAGATTAGCTCCCTAGTCTCCTTGATGAGTTTCTTTCCCTGTGATCTCTTTCTCAGTGAGTGGTGTGTTGAAGTCGCCCAGTATAATTGTCAAGTCTGTGATTTCTTTCTTAATCTTTTGTAGTGTTTGGTTGAAGTATTGAGCTGGTCTCTCATTCGGGGAATATATGTTTACAATGGTTAGTGGTTCATTGTCTATGATTCCCTTGAGCATTATATAGTGTCCCTCCTTATCTCTTTTTATGCTTTGCACTTTGAGGTCAATTTTATCCGAGATAAGGATTGCAACCCCTGCTTTTTTTGTATTGCTGTTTGCTGGGTAGGTCCTTCTCCAGCCTTTGATTCTCAGCCTATTTTTGTCTGTAGCCTGGAGATGTGTCTCCTGTAGGCAGCAAATTGATGGGTTGTGTTTTCTAAGCCATTCTGCTAGTCTCAGTCTTTTAATGCCTGAGTTCAGGCCATTGATATTCAGGGTTATTATCTCAATGTGCAGACTCTGTGATGCCATTTTATACCTTTTGTGTTCGGAGTTTTCCTACTTTCCTTTATCATTAGTATGTGTTTTGTGTGTGTTTCATTCTTGACTTCTTTCCATCCTTAAGCCATTGCTATCTTGGGGCCTGTTTTCTCTTTGTTGTGGTCTGGCTGAAGTTGTTCTATGTGTTGGTATCTTATTTGTGCTTGGTGAGTGTTGTTCTTCTGCCCATACTGAGTCGGCGAGGATCTTTTGTAAGGCTGGGTTTGTTGTAACGTATTTTTTGAGTTTTTCCTTGTCTGGGAAGACTTTTACTTCTCCATCGATCTTGATCGATAATTTGTCTGGGTAGAGTATTCTTGGGTTTGCGTTGTTTTCCTTCAACTTTTGGAATATGTTACTCCACTCTCTCCTTTTTTTCATAGTTTCTGTTGATAGGTCTGAACATATCCTTATGTGGTGACCTTTATATGTGATTGCTTTTTTTGCCCTAGCTGCTCTCAGGATTTTCTCCTTTTCCTCAAAGTTGGATAGTTTAACTATTATGTGCCTTGGTGATTTCTTCTTGGGGTCCCGTCGTGCTGGTGTTCTTTCAGCCTCCTAGATGGTTGCTTGGTTTTCATTCATTAGGCCGGGGAAGCTTTCCTCCAAGAATTCTCTCGCTACTGTTGCAGATGACTTCTTTATTGTGTCTTCCTCCGGGAGGACAATAATTCTAATGTTGTTCCCCTTCATAGCATCAGACATAGCTCTTAGGTTTTCTTCGGCTTCTCTGATGCTCTTATTAGATTTTTGTTCACATTTATTAAAGTCTGCTTGGCTGTCCTCCAAGACACTGATGCGGTTCTCTGATTCCTCCAGTCGATTCTCAAGGAACATGATTTTGCTATTGTTTTTCGTTATTTCCTCCCTAAGCTCCTGTATTTCCCTTTGGTGTGTGGCTTTTATCTCCTCTATCGTTTCATTCTTTCTCTGTATTGTTTCTTTCATATCCTGCATGACTCTAAGCAGCCTTCTGAGAGTTTCTTTGTATGGCTTCTCAATGTCTGCTTCTTCTATGTATGTTGCTATGTTCAGCACATCTTCTGCCTTTGTCTTTTGTTTCTCCTGTTTTTTCATTGAGGTCGTTGGGGCTGGTGGCTGTTTGCATTGAATTGTTTTTGAGGGACCAGTGGCCATTTTCTAGTCTCTCTCTGGAAGACTTATAGGAATGCTTCTTCGAACTGCCTACAGCTGATTTTGCTGGGTTATTAACCTACCACTTTATCTTCCTGTGGCTTCCCTATCAGGGGAGTGCCTCAGGTGGCAGGTCGGCTGCCTGCCCCAGTGTTGCAGAGACTGGGCTGAAGTTCCTGCTATTGGTTTGAATATTGATAAGTGTTGGCTGAGCTGCCTTATGTCCCCAGGTAAACAAGCAGGAACTCCCTGGTGAGGAGTCAGAGGAGTATCCCCTGGAGAGCAAGCAGACCTTTCCCTAGCCCTGGGCTATCTATGCAGGGTTGAGCTCACCTAGCTGGGTGTGGCCCAGGCGCAAATGCCCTAGGGCAATGGGAGTGTCCAGTAAGTCTGCAATGGAGTATGAGAGAGCAGTTCAGGAACAAGAGGGGGAGAAAGATTAAACAGTGAGACCGGACAGTGCTGGGGTACAGGGAAGCTAGGGAAGGAAAAGCAACTATGCAGCTGAGTCCAACTCCCTGCCTGTGGACCTGCAAGCTGAGCCCCAAGAAGAGTCGCAAGAGAGCTGCTGAGCAGCCCCCAGAGAAGTGGGGGGACAGAGAGCAGAGATGTTAACCGGCACCGCAATGTAGCTGAAGTTTGATCCCTGTCTACAGAGCTGTGGGGGGTTGGGTTTAGACCCTGCTCAGCCCACGCCACGTGGCAAGCTGTGGCTGTGCCCCGAAAAAGTCCCTGCGCAGACCTCCAAGGCTGTGTGGGAATATAGAACAGAGACACAAACAGAAGCAACAATGCAGCTGAACACCAATTCCTGCCCGTGGAGCCTCAAGGGCCCTGTCCCTGCCCTGAGGCAGGCAGGGGAAAACTGGCTGCACCAAGGCCAAGCCTTGCTACAGGCTCCAAATGGTCCCGGTTTGGGCAGAAACAGCTGCTAGGCTACGGTGGAGACCCAGCCGGCTTCCACTGAGGTAAGCCAAAAGCCCCCAGCCCCTCAAAACCCTGTGGATCTGAGCCTACTTATCTTCTTGATGCGCCTCCTGCAATCCAGTGGCATTCTCCTGGGCTGGATTCTGTGGAGTCCCTCTGGTATGTGTTATTCCATCGCCATCTTCCCCACCTAGTGGCCACTTAAAAAAAAATTGTGAACAAATACGTGTGCACACTGCACATCTTGTTTTGAAGTTCAAAAAAAATAAATGGGGAACATACAGCTGGCAGACAGGATCAATGTCCTCGGCTGTCTGCATGTGGCTCACAGGCTGTAGTTTGAGGACGCCTGCTCTAGACGTTCACCAAGAGGATGTGGTTTCAATCCAAAAGCTTGGAGACTCTACAATTTGTTTAAAAGTGATGGGGCAGAAGGAGTCCCTGATTGACCAACGCAAGACTAGTTTTCCCATCCCCTATTACTAAGAGTTCATAGTTATGGTTATGGGGATCCAGGACATCCCGATCTGATCCCTTTAATTCAAGTGTGGACTGACATTGCCACTAAGAAGCCTGCAAATATAAAAGACTTACTCCCTCCACCGAAGAAAGGGTGCTTATTTCCAAGATTTCAGGAAACATGGCAGGACCGGAAAAACAAACGGTCCAAGTTCCGCAAACCACATATGTGTAGGCCATCCCTCCCCTCCCCCTCCCCTCCCAATCTCTCTCCCCTAATCGGCTTTATCCCATTTTAAAGGAGAACTCTGGGAGTGGGAGAGCTGGCTTCAGACCCTTTGGTTCCACCCTCGCCCTACAAGGTTTCTAGGGGCCAGAAATAGAAAACATCTAACAGGCCCTTAGTGCGTCACTCCCTCCCCCACCGGCACCCCAACCCATCCCCACCCCCTACCAGCAGCCCCCCACGCACACTAGTACTGGTATGTCTTCCATACTCATCACCAACCTAGAATGATTGCCAGCAACGTCTCCAGGTGCTGTTCACAACAGAGGACGGGAAGCCCTTCCAGACAGAGGCCCAGTAAGCAGTCAGTGAACCTGATGGTGAGCGAGCGGGCACTCCCCACTTGAGAGAAACTCTTTTGGCCACTACACAAACAAAGTGGGATCTCAATTCCTAGCAAGGCCCAGAGGGCTTTACCAGGTATCACCAGTTGCTCTTACAACACCTTCTGCGGAAGAGCTAGGAAACCTATGAATTTATCTAAAGTCAGTGAGAATTTAAAGGCTCTTATAAGAGAATGTCTGCCTGCCTTTCTAGCGTGGCTTATGGAAGCCTACGGGCTTTATCCCCCTAACGGCCCGGAGGCCCCGAGTATAGGAGGGAAATAAGTATTGCCTTTATTACTCAGTCAGTCTGCCTCAGACATGAAAAAGAAATGGGAAGGGTTTGAAGGGAAAAATCTTAGTGATTTGGTACAAGTGGCTCATTGAGTCTATAACAACAGAGATGACCCTAGCACGACAGAGACAAAAAAGCTAGCTAAAATACTAGTAATTGCCATGAGAGACCCCAGAGACTCAGGAAAAGGAGAGCATGGCCCACTCACGGAGAGACTAACCTGTGGACACCGCCAAGCCATGGCTAAGGATCAATGTGCCTACTGCAGGAAAGAAGGACACTGGAAAAATCAGTGCCTTGAAAACCCCAGGAAAGGTGCACGACCCTCCACTAGAGTGGACGGGTCTCATCTGCACCTAGAAAGACCCAAGCAAGAGACAATAATGCTTGAAGAAGCTGAATGAAGTGGTCAGGGCTCTGTTTCCCTTCGCCACCAAAAGCCCAGGATAACTCTCCAAGTAGGAGGCCAGCCAGTAAATTTCTTGGTGGACACAGGGGCCACCTTGTCAGGTTCAGAAAGGAATATGGGCACATTGTCAAAAAGAAAGATGTGAATTACTGTGAGCCTATGATTCCTTCCACAGATAACTCACACCAGAAGGTTTGCATGGAGGTTAGGTGGGCTTCCCAAGACAACAAGATAACAAATATCTATCTGCCCTTTATCCCAGTTAGCCACCTGGTTATGATGGCACTGGCTCCTGGCTCAGCTGCTGAGCCAGTGAAGCAGTTATAGCAGGAGAAGACTAGGTGGCCCGTGGCCATCAACAGAAGGACCAAATCTCCACAGTGGTCTTCCTTTTTCAAAATGGAGCCACGTATGTCACCTGCTAGACACCATTTCTATTCCGAGCTCATAATTGCCGCCCCAGGTATAGAATGCAGCTCGCAGGTACACACTATATGAAACAGTCTCTGATTAACCCCTCTCGATAACTTGCTGACATGGGAGTCTGGATAATGCAAGACATTTACTTTCCAGGTGAGAAAACTCACTCAAAAACACACAGGAGTTGACCCAGAGACACACAACTGGTTAACAACAAAGTGATATTCACAACCAGCATCTGGACCAAGAGCACGGTGCCCCACAGAACTGTGCCCATTGAGCAGTCAATATCTCCTGGACTCTCAAAAGATCTGAGCTGATGCCTCCCCCCAACCTCCTTGCAGCCCCTAAAATTGTATTTCACAGGATGGCACCGGATCTGCAGCTCGCGGAGAGGGACATATCTGATCAGATAACATAGAGCAAAACAAGGGGGAGGAGGGGAGAATGGAGCACATCCTGGCCCTCTACACCTTGAGGATGATGTTCCCAATCAGAGAAGCCAGTCCACAGTGAATACCACATGGGCAGCCCCACGATGAGAAACGTCCCTCAAAGACCCATAGCCCTAGAGGGGACAACACTGGAGACACAGTGTGGGAACTGCGCCCGACCTGATCCTGCCACATCGAGGCATGACACTATTGGAGTGCAGTGAAGAGCAAGAAAACGGAGCAGCAAAGTCCCCAAGGAATGCCAATGGTGGACTTTGCAGTCAGAGCTCCGTGCCCCAACAGACCAGAAAGGAAAACACTCATAAAGTTCACCACACAGTCGTTGTACTCTTCTTTCTTGGTTAGTTTTGTTTTCTTTTAGTGTCATTGGATTTGGGTTGGGTTTTGTTTTCATTTTTGTTGGTTTTTTTTTCCTTTTTACTGCTTGGTTTTGCTAAGTCTTGTTTTGTACATGTTATTACCTTTACAGGTCTGTCTAATTAAGAGAGGCTGGATGAACAATCTGGAGGAGTAAACATGTGACCGGCCTTTTCCATTGGGCATGGGAGTGAGCACAGTGGGGGGAAAGGAAGTGGTGTAAAGAAACACAGAGACAAGGGAACAACAAGTGATGGAAATCGGTGGTGAGGGGGAAGTAGGAGGCCTGGTAAGGCGTGATCACGGTTAATGTAACCAAGAGGAATTACTGAAACGCAAAGGAAGAATGAGCATGGCAGTGAGCACAAGAGGAAAATCAAAGGGTATAGAAGAGTGAGCTGGGAAGCAAGGGCCAGTTATAGACGTCTAAATAAAGGCATGTACATATATTTACAAAGGGGCATGGGGAAATAGACCTATGTCCATATTTTACAGATTTAGTATTAAGGTAGCAGATGGACATAGGGCCTCCGCTCAAGGACTCCCTCATTGCAATAACACTGTTCTATTAAATTGGCATTCTACGATGCTCAACTTCCCTACACCATCACTGACCACAAAGCGGCTGCATAAGCAAATGTGGTGAAGAAAGCCGATGGTGTCCAGCTACCAAAAGATATAGCGTGTTCGGTCTTAAAGGCTTGAAGGTAAAGAAGCAGCCATCTAGCTCAGAAGCAACAAAGCACACATGGAGGAAGCATACCAGCTTGTGTGATCACAAGGTTTCAAGGGATAAGGCAACAGGCATCATAGATCAAAAAAATCTTATCATGGAGAATGAAAGGGGACTGCCGGGCATAGACCCAAAACATATTTGCAGTGCACTGGACATCCCCTTACAGAAGGAGCTCAGAGAGGAGATGACCCAAGACAGCAAAGATGAAACACAACTTTCCTCTAGTTCTTAATGCTTCCTCTTGCCCCACTATCATGATCCCAATTCTACCATACTAATCTGGCCAAACTAGAGAAGGTCCTCTAGTACCGATAGGAATTTCAAACAATGGGAAATCCAGGGGGGAGGGGCCCTTTAGGACCAGTATTATGAGTGGAGATACTGGGAGGGTGGAGGAAGGGCAGGATGGAAAGTGGGAACCGATTACAAGGATCTTCATTGACCTCAAAAGAAAGGTGGGTGAAGATATGACAAAAGAATTAGTCCATTTCCAACGATTGATGAGGGATGGGTGGCGGACATTGAGGGGGAAAAATGAGGAGCTAAGGCCAGGGGCTTGGGTGGAGAGTGGATATTTTGAGAATAATGAGGGCAATTAATGATCAGATGTGCTTCAAACAGCTGATGTATATATGGATTGTGGTTAGTGTTGTAGGAGACCCTAATAAAAAGATCATAAAAGAAACAAAAATAATCTGGGCAGAGGGCTCATGCAAGGATGATCTCAGGCTGTATTAGACCAGTCAAAACAATTACTGGATTTGCCTCACCCTGTGTCTATTCCTGAGTCAGGCATGAAGCTTAGGGCCCACAGCGCCACCAGCTGGCCAGTGAGGGACGAGGGTCTCTGAGGCCATTCCACAGGGGGAATGGTCCTCTGTCCTGCAGGGCCCACCCTCCTTTGTAAGCATGCTGTCTGGGGCAAGGCTTTCATGGAGTCCACACCATGGGAGCTCTACTACTCATGGGGGATTGGCAGGAAGCCTCTGCTCATGCGCACACACCACCAACTAGCTGGAGGATCTCTGTGAACAAAGCCTGAGGCAGACACCAAGTCCACTAACTGTTGCTGTAAGAGATACAATCAGCATCTAGAAACCTGCAACCTGGAGTAAGAGGCAGCATACCTTGGTCCCAGCCCCTCCCACTGTAATCTACAAGGAGTGACATTGCAAAGCTGAGCATTTTCAATAAGCCCTGCCAGGACTGTGGAATGAGCAGCTCATTTTTCTACATGGATATTCTGTGATCCAGACGTACTACCTCCTCCCTTCCAGTCATCTGAGACAAAAACTCTTGCAAGCAGAAAGCCATGCATCTGAACAGTATCCAGCAGCCACTCATGTGAAGCCCTGCTGCCTCCAAAGTGCCTTCGTGAGTTTGTCGCATCTCTCTGCGGGCAGTTAGACCTCGGTCTTTGGCTCCGTGTGAGAGAGAAATCACGCAGAAGCCTGGTCTGTCACTCAAGTGAGTTTTATGAGCGTTAGGGAGGCGTGGTGGGCAAGTCTGGCCGACCCCAGTGGTTGAATTGATTTTACTTGGCCTAGGTTTTTCAGTCCAGGTAGAGGGATCACCCAGGTGTACCTCCCGATCATGGCCAGAAACCTGGACCTCTGAGCATGCACAGGGTGCTTCTCCTAACTGGACTCTTATCTTGGACCTAAAGGTATGCATAACGGACGCCCCAGTAGCTAGGATAGCTACCTACCATTTGCCCCCTGAAGAGACATGGACCCAAAATATTTGGGGTACTGGGTGACGACATCTCTAGCTACTTCCTGCTGGCAAAAGGGGCGAGATGGGGCTTTGGGTCCATATTCTTCCTACACTGCTGGGAGGGGTTGTCCATTGAGGGCAACTTTATCCAGGATGGATAAGGTTGAGGTGGTCCAGGAGATGGTAGTCGTGGACCTGGCACACTTGGTTCAGAAGCTTTTGTCACCCGATAACTTCTGGGAAAAACAAACGGTCTAAAAGGTGAACAGTTTGACTGCGACAAGGCTAAGCTTGTGACGTGGCAGTGGCCTTGAAATTAGGTGAGTGTCACAGGAAACAAAAAAAATCTTAGGTTATCAGGCATGTGCGTTTGTTCATTGGAAGTACAGGAAGAGGGATAAAAGCATTCACACTTTCCGCTAGGAGGGCACAGGTTTGGGCACAACTAGGTTCAGTGGATAACTGCTTCATTTATGATGCTAAGCTCTTGGACCCGCTGATAAGACCCATCCTTTTTTTAACCCTATAACGCTTCAATTTTAATTTTGGGAAAAAAAATTATTTTCTTTTTGTTGTGGACTTTCATAGTTATTAATTTATATATACATACATTAATATATACATTTTTTAAATGTTATGAAAACATCATGCTCCGTGTTATAGAGTTAAATGGAAATAATGGGCTACTACAGGAGGAGTCAAACGTGACCAAAACTGAGTAACTGCCTAAGTCATTTTGAATTTTCTTGGGTTCAATTGCAGTAAAAGTCTTGTAAATTACCCGGTGTCCAAATTCCCATGGTGCCTCCTACAACGGGTAGAATGTTCAGGGATGTTTCAGGGCTGGGAAATTAGTAACCCCTAAGTCCAGGATACCTTAGGGCAGGGGTCCTGAAACTGTTTACCCAGGGGGCCAGTTCACTGTCCCTCAGGCCATTGGAGGGACAGACTATAGTTTTAAAAAAAACAAAAGTTACGAATAAATTCATGTGCACACTGCACATCTTGATTTGAAGTCCAAAAAAAATAAATAAATGGGGCACATACACCCGGCAGAAAGGATCAATGACCTCGGCTGTCTGCATGTGGCCCACAGGTTGTAGTTTGAGGACCCCTGCTCTCGGCATCCACCAAGAGGATTTGGTTTCAACCCAAAAGCTTGGAGACTCTACAATTTGTTTAAAAGTGATGGGGCAGAAGGAGTCCCTGATTGACCCACGCAAGACTAATTTTCCCATCCCCTATTACTAAGAGTTCATAGTTATGGTTATGGGGAACCAGGACATCCCGATCTGATCCCTTTAATTCAAGTGTGGGCTGACATTGCCACTAAGAAACCTACAAATATAAAAGACTTACTCCCTCCCTCAAAGAAAGGGTCCTTGTTTCCAAGGTTTCAGGAAACATGGCAGGACCGGAAAAACAAATGGTCCAAGTTCCCAAAAGCTCATAGGTGGAGGCCATCCCTCCCCGTCCCCCTCTCCCACCCCCTCCCCCTCACCCCTCCCTTCACATCCCCTCCCCTCCCGATCTCTCTCCCCAAATCGGCTTTATCCCATTTTGCAGGAGAATTCTGGGAGTGGGAGAGCTGGCTTCAGACCCTTTGGTTCCAACCCCGCCCTATAAGGTTTCTAGGGGCCAGAAATAGAAAACTTCTAACAGGCCCTTATTGAGTCACTCCCTCCCCAGCCGGCTCTCCAACCCCATCCCTGCCCCCTTCCAGCAGCCCCCCACACACACTAGTACTGGTATGTCTTCCATACTCATCAGCCCACCTGGAATGTTTGGCAGCAACTTCTCCAGGTGCTGTTCACCACGGAAGAAGGGTAGCCCTTCCAGACAGAGGCCCAGTAAGCAGTCAGTGAACCTGATGGTGAGCGAGCGGGCACTCCCCACTTGAGAGAAACTCTTTTGGCCACTACACAAACAAAGTGGGATCTCAATTCCTAGCAAGGCCCAGAGGACTTTACCAGGTTTCACCAGTTGCTCTTACAACACCCTCTGCAGTAGAGCTAGGAAACCTATGAATTTATCTAAAGTCAGTGAGAATTTAAAGGCTCTTATAAGAGAATGTCTGCCTGCCTTTCTAGCGTGGCTTATGGAAGCCTACGGGCTTTATCCCCCTAACGGCCCGGAGGCCCCGAGTATAGGAGGGAAATAAGTATTGCCTTTATTACTCAGTCAGTCTGCCTCAGACATGAAAAAGAAATGGGAAGGGTTTGAAGGGAAAAATCTTAGTGACTTGGTACAAGTGGCTCATTGAGTCTATAACAACAGAGATGACCCTAGCACGACAGAGACAAAAAAGCTAGCTAAAATACTAGTAATTGCCATGAGAGACCCCAGAGACTCAGGAAAAGGAGAGCATGGCCCACTCACGGAGAGACTAACCTGTGGACACCGCCAAGCCATGGCTAAGGATCAATGTGCCTACTGCAGGAAAGAAGGACACTGGAAAAATCAGTGCCTTGAAAACCCCAGGAAAGGTGCACGACCCTCCACTAGAGTGGACGGGTCTCATCTGCACCTAGAAAGACCCAAGCAAGAGACAATAATGCTTGAAGAAGCTGAATGAAGTGGTCAGGGCTCTGTTTCCCTCCGCCACCAAAAGCCCAAGCTAAATCTCCATGTAGGAGGCCAGCCAGTAAATTTCTTGGTGGACACAGGGGCCACCTTCTCAGCTTCAGAAAGGAATACGGGCACGTTTTGAAAAAGAAAGATGTGATTTACTGTGAGTCTATGATTCCTTCCACAGATAACTCACACCAGAAGGTTTGCATGGAGGGTTGGTGGGCTTCCCAAGACAACAAGATAACTAATATCTATCTGCCCTTTATCCCAGTTAGCCACCTGGTTATGATGGCACTGGCTCCTGGCTCAGCTGCTGAGCCAGTGAAGCAGTTATAGCAGGAGAAGACTAGGTGGCCCGTGGCCATCAACAGAAGGACCAAATCTCCACAGTGGTCTTCCTTTTTCAAAATGGAGCCACGTATGTCACCTGCTAGACACCATTTCTATTCCGAGCTCATAATTGCCGCCCCAGGTATAGAATGCAGCTCGCAGGTACACACTATATGAAACAGTCTCTGATTAACCCCTCTCGATAACTTGCTGACATGGGAGTCTGGATAATCCAGTACATTTACTTTCCAGATGAGAAAACTCACTCAAAAACACACAGGAGTTGACCCAGAGACACACAATTGGTTAACAACAAAGTCATATTCACAACCAGCGTCTGGACCAAGAGCCCGGTGCTCCACAGAACTGTGCCATCAAGCAGTCAATATCTCCTGGACTCTCAAAAGATCTGAGCTGATACCCACCCCCCCCCCACATCCTTGCAGCCCCCAAAGATTCTCTTTCACAGGATGGCACCAGATCTGAAGCTCGCGGAGAGGGACATATCTGATCAGAGAACACAGGGCAGAACAAGGGGGAGGAGGGGAGAATGGAGCACATCCTGGCCCAATACACCTTGAGGATGATGTTCCCAATCAGAGAAGCCAGTCCACAGAGAAGACCACATGGGCAGCCCCACGATGAGAAACGTCCCTCAAAGACCCAAGCCCTAGAGGGGACAACACTGGACACACAGTGTGGGAACTGCGCCCGAACTGATCCTGCCACATCGAGGCATGACACTAAGAGAGTGCAGCGGAAGGGAAAGAAAAAGGAGCATCAAAGTCCTTGGGGAATGCCAAAGTGGACTTTGTGGTCAGGGTTCGGTACCCCAACTGTTGGACTGGAAAACACTCCTAAAGTTCACCACACAGTACTTGTACTTTTCTTTCATGGTTAGTGTTGTTTTCTTTTAGTGTCATTGGATTTTGGTTGGGTTTTGTTTTCATTTTTCTTTTTTGTCGCTTGGTTTTGCTCAGTCTTGTTTTGTGCATGTTATTACATTTACAATTCTGTCTAATTAAGAGAGGCTGGATGAACAATCTGGAGGAGCAAACATGTGACCGGCCCTTTCCATTGCGCATGGGAGTGAGCACGGTGGGGTAAAGGAAGTGGTGTCAAGAAACCCAGAGACAAGGGAACAACAAGTGATGAAAATCGGTGGTGAGGGTGATGTAGGAGGCCTGGTAGGGCGTGATCAAGGGTAATGTAACCAAGAGGAATTACTGAAACCCAAAGGAAGACTGAGCATGGCTGGGGACAAGAGGAAAATCAAAGGGTATAGAAGAGTGTGCTGGGAAGCAAGGGCCAGTTATAGACGTCTAAGTAAAGTCATGTACATATATTTACAAAGGGGTATGGGGAAATAGATCTATGTCCATATGTTTATAGATTTAGTATTAAGGTAGCAAATGCACATTGGGCCTCCGCTCAAGGACTCCCTCTTTGCAACAACACTGTTTTATAAAATTGGCATTCTACGATGCTCACCTTCCCTACATGATCACTGACCACAAAGCGGCTGCATAAGCAAATATGGTGAAGAAAGCCGATGGGGTCCAGCTACCAAAAGATATAGCGTGTTGGGTCTTAAAGGCTTGAAGGTAAAGAAGCAACCATCTAGCTCAGAAGCAACCGAGCCCACATGGAGGAAGAATACCAGCCTGTGTGATCACAAAGTTTCAAAGGGATAAGGCAACAGGCATCATGAGAACAAAAAAATCTTATCATGGAGAATGAGAGGGGACTGCCGGGTATACACCCAAAAGCTATTTGCAGTGCACTGGACATCCCCTTACAGAAGGATCTCAGAAAGGAGATAAAAGAATACAGGGTATGAGACAGCAAAGATGAAACACAACTTTCCTCTAGTTCTTAATGCTTCCTCTTGCCCCACTATCATGAACCCAGTTCTACCATACTAATCTGGCCAAACTAGAGCAGGTATTCTAGTACCGATAGGAATTTCAAACATGGGGAATCCAGGGGGGATGGGCCCTTTAGGACCAGTGTTTTGAGTGGAGATACTGGGAAGTGGAGGAAGGGCAGGATTGAAAGTGGGAACCGATTACAAGGATCTTCATTGACCTCAAAAGAAAAGTGGGTGAAGATATGACAAAAGAATTAGTACATTTCCAAGGATTGATGAGGGATGGGTCGCGGACATTGAGGGGGGACAAATGATGAGCTGAGGCCAGGGGCTTGGGTGGAGGGTGGATATTTTGAGAATAATGAGGGCAATTAGCGTACAGATGTGCTTCAAAGAGCTGATGTATATATGGATTGTGGTTAATGTTGTAAGAGCCCTTAATAAAAAGATCATAAAAGAAACAAAAATAATCTGGGCAGAGGGCTCATGCAAGGATGATCTCAGGCTGGATTAGACCAGTCAAAACAGCTACTGGAGTCACCTCACCCTGTGTTTATTCCTGAGTAAGGCATGAAGCTTAAGGCCCACAGCCCCAGCAGCTGGCCAGTGAGGGAGGTGGGTCTCTGAGGCCATTCCACTGGGGGAATGGTCCTCTGTATTGCAGGGCCCACCCTCCTTTTTAAGCGTGCTGTCTGGGGTAGGGCTTACATGGAGTCCACACCATGGGAGCTCTACTACTCATGGGGGATTGGCAGGAAGCCTCTGCTCATGCCACACACCAACAACAAGCTTGAGGATCTCCGTGAACAAAGCCTGAGGCAGACAACAAGCCCACTAACTGATGCTGTAAGAGATACAATCAGCATCCAGAAACCTGCAACTGGGAGTAAGAGGAAGCATACCTTGGTCCAAGCCCCTCCCACTCTAATCTACAAGGAGTTACATTGCAAAGCAGAGGGTTTTCATAAAGCACTGCCAGCACTGTGGAAAGAGCAGCCTCATTTGTGGACATGGATACTCTGTGATCCAGATGTACTACCTCCTCCCTTCCAGTCAGCTGAGACAAAAACCCTTGCAAGCAGAAAGCCATGCATCTGAACAGTATCCACCAGCCACTCATGTGCAGCCCTGCTGCCTCCAAAGAGCCTTCTTGAGTGAGAGAGATATCACGCAGTAGCCTGGTCTGTCACTAAAGTGAGTTTTATGAGCGCTAGGGAGGCGTGGTGGGCAAGTCTAGCCGACCCCAGTGGCTGAATTGAATTTACATGGCCTAGGTTGGTCACTCCAGGTACAGGACCCACCCAGGTGTACCTCCCCTTCATGGCCAGAAACCTGTACCTCTGAGCATGCACAGGGTGCTTTTCCTAACTGGGCTCTTATCTTGACCCTATGGGCATGCATAACGGATGCCCCAATTCCTAGGTTAGCTACCTAACAGTTGCCTCCTTTAAGAGATATGGACCCAAATCTTTGGGGTACTGGGCGACGACATCTCTAGCTACTTCCTGCTGGCAAAATTGGCAAAGTGGGGCTTTGGGTCCACACCCTTCCTACACTGCTGGGAGGGGTTGTCCATTGAGGGCAACTTAATCCAGGATGGATAAAGTTGACGTAGTCCAGGAGGTGGTAGTCGTGGACCTGGCACACTTGGTTCAGAAGCTTTAGTCACCCGATAACTTCTGGGAAAAACAAACGGTCTAAAAGGTGAACAGTTTGACTTCGACAAGTGTAAGCTTGTGTGGTGGCAGTGGCCTTGAAATTAGATGAGTGTCACAGGAAAAAAAAATCTGAGAATTACCAGACATGTGTGTTTGTTCACTGGAAGTACAGGAAGAGGGATAAAAGCATTCATACTTTCCCCTAGGAGGGTACAGGTTTGGGCACTACTAGGTGCAGTGGTATCACTGATTCATTTATGATGCTAAGGTCTTGGACCTGCTGATAAGACCCATCCTTCTTTTTAACCCTATAACGCTTCAATTTTAATTTTGGGAAAAATTATTTTCTTTTTGTTGTGGACTTTCATAGTTTTATATATATATAGACATAGATATAGATATAGATATATACATTTTTTAAAATGTTATGAAAACATCATGCTCCGTGTTATAGAGTTAAATGGAAATAATGGGCTAGTACAGGAGGAGTCAAAAGTGACCAAAAGAGAGTAACTGACTAAGTCATTTTGTATTTTGTTGGGTTCAATTGGAGTAAAGGCTTGTAAATTACCCGGGGTCCAAATTCCCATGGTGCCTCCTACAACGGGTAGAATGTTCAGGAATGTTTCAGGGCTGGGAGATTAGTAACACCTAAGTCCAGGATACCTTAGGGCAGGGTCCTAAAACTGTTTACCCAGGGGGCCAGTTTACTGTCCCTCAGGCCATTGGAGGGACAGACTATAGTTTAAAAAAAACAAAAATTACGAACAAATTCATGTGCACACTGCATATCTTGATTTGAATTTCAAAAAAAAATAAATAAATGGGGCACATCCACCCGGCAGAAAGGATTAATGACCTCGGTTGTCTGCATGTGTCCCACAGGCTGTAGTTTGAGGACCCCTGCTCTAGGCGTTCACCAAGAGGATGTGGTTTCAACCCCAAAGCTTGGAGACTCTACAATTTGTTTAAAAGTGATGGGGCAGAAGGAGTCCCTGATTGACCCACGCAAGACTAGCTTTCCCATCCCCAATTACAAAGAGTTCATAGTTATGGTTATGGGGAACCAGGACATCCCGATGTGATCCCTTTAATTCAAGTGTGGGCTGACATTGCCACTAAGAATCCTGCAAATATAAAAGACTTATTCCCACCCTCAAAGAAAGAGTCCTTGTTTCCAAGGTTTCAGGAAACATGGCAGGACCGGAAAAACACACGGTCCAAGTACCCAAAACCAAATAGGGCGAGGCCATCCCTCCCCGTCCCCCACCCTGACCCCCTCCCCATCCCTTCCCCTCCCCTCCTCTCCCAATCTCTCTCCCCTAATCTGCTTTATCCCATTTTTCAGGAGAACTCTGGGAGTGGGAGAGCTGGCTTCAGACCCTTTAGTTCCAGCCCCGCCCTATAAAGTTTCTAGGGGACAGAAATAGAAAACTTCTAACAGGCCCTTATTGAGTCATGCCCTCCCTCACCGGCACCCCACCCCATCCCCCGCCCTACCAGCAGCCCCCCCCACACACACTAGTCCTGGTATGTCTTCCATACTCATCAGCCCACCTGGAATGATTGCCAGCAACTTCTCCAGGTGCTGTTCACAACGGAGGAAGGGTAGCCCTTCCAGACAGAGGCCCAGTAAGCAGTCAGTGAACCTGATGGTCAGCGAGCGGGCACTCCCCACTTGAGAGAAACTCTTTTGGCCACTACACGAACAATGTGGGATCTCAATTGCTAGCAAGGCCCAGAGGGCTTTACCAGGTATCACCCGTTGCTCTTACATGACCCTCTGCGGAAGAGCTAGGAAACCTATGAATTTATCTAAGGTCAGTGAGAATTTTCAGGCTCTTATAAGAGAATGTCCGCCTGCCTTTTTAGAGTGGCTGATGGAAGCCTATGGGCTTTATACCCCTAACGGCCCGGAGGCACTGAAAACAAGAGGGCAATAAGTATTGCCTTTATGACTCAGTCAGTCTGCCTCAGACATGAAAAAGAAGTGGGAAGGGTTTGAAGGGAAAAATCTTAGTGATTTGGTAAAAGTGGCTCATTGAGTGTATAACAACAGAGATGACCCTAGCACGACAGAGACAAAGAAACTAGCTAAAATACTAGTAATTGCCATGAGAGACCCCAGAGACACAGGAAATGGAGAGCATGGCCCACTCACGGAGAGACTAACCTGTGGACACCGCCAAGCCATGGGGAAGGATCAATGTGCCTACTGCAGGAAAGAAGGACACTGGAAAATTCAGTGCCTTGTAAACCCCAGGAGAGGTGCATGACCCTCCACTAGAGTAGACGGGCCTCATCTGCACCTAGAAAGACCCAAGAAAGAGACAATAATGCTTGAAGAAGCTGAGTGAAGGGGTCAGGGCTCTGTTTAACTTCGCCGCCAAAAGCCCAGGCTAACTCTCCATGTAGGGGGCCAGCCAGTAAATTTCTTGGTGGACACTGGGGCCACCTTCTCAGGTTCAGATAGGAATACGGGTACATTGTCAAAAAGAAAGATGTGAATTACTGTGAGCCTATGATTCCTTCCACAGATAACTCACACCAGAAGGTTTGCATGGAGGTTAGATGGGCTTCTCAAGACAACAAGATAACAAATATCTATCTGCCCTTTGTCCCAGTTAGCCACCTGGTTATGATGGCACTGGCAACTAGCTCAGCTGCTGAACCAGTGAAGCAGTTATAGCAGGAGAAGACTAGGTGGCCGGTGGCCATCAACGGAAGGACCAAATCTCCACCGTGGGCTTCCTGTTTCAATATGGAGCCACGTATGTGACCTGCTGGACACCATCTCTATCCTGAGCTCATAATTGTCACCCCAGGTCTAGAATGCGGCGCGCAGGTACACACTATATGAAACAGTCTCTGATTAACCCCTCTCGATAACTTGCTGACATGGGAGTTGGATAATTCAGTTCATTTACTTTCCAGATGAGAAAACTCACTCAAAAACACACAGGAGTTGACCCAGAGACACACACCTGGTTAACAACAAAGTCATATTCACAACCAGCATCTGGACTTAGAGCACGGTGCCCCAAAGAACTATGCCCATCGAGCAGTCAATATCTCCTGGACTCTCAAAAGATCTGAGCTGACACCTACCCAGCCCTACATGCTTGCAGGCCCCGAAGATTGTATTTCACAGCGTGGCACCGGATCTGCAGCTCGCGGAGAGGGACATATCTGATCAGAGAACACAGGGCAGAACAAGGGGGAGGAGGGGAGAATGGAGCACATCCTGGCCCAATATACATTGAGGATGATGTTCCCAATCAGAGAAGCCAGCTCACAGAGAAGACCACATGGGCAGCCCCACGATGAGAAACGTCCCTCAAAGACCCATAGCCCTAGAGGGGACAACACTGGAGACACAGTGTGGGAGCTGCGCCCGAACTGATCCTGCCACATCGAGGCATGACACTAAGAGAGTGCAGCAGAAGAGAAAGAAAACGGAGCATCAAAGTCCCCATGAGCGCTTTACCAGGTATCACCCGTTGCTCTTACATGACCCTCTGCGGAAGAGCTAGGAAACCTATGAATTTATCTAAGGTCAGTGAGAATTTTCAGGCTCTTATAAGAGAATGTCCGCCTGCCTTTCTAGAGTGGCTGATGGAACCCACGGGCTTTATACCCCTAACGGCCCAGAGGCCCCGAGAACAGGAGGGCAATAAGTATTGCCTTTATGACTCAGTCAGTCTGCCTCAGACATGAAAAAGAAGTGGGAAGCGTTTGAAGGGAAAAATCTTAGTGATTTAGTACACGTGGCTCATTGAGTGTATAACAACAGAGATGACCCTAGCACGACAGAGACAAAGAAACATAGTCCAAGGGCCCGCTTGTTAACCTAGATAGTCCAAGGGCCCGCTAGGTAACCTACATACTCCTAGTGCCCGCTAGTTAACCTACATTATCCAATTCCCTGATAGGGAACCTATATAGTCCAAGTATCCGCTAGGTAACCTACATAGTCCAAATACCCGCTAGTAACATACATAGTCCAAGTGAGCGATAGGGAACTTACATAATCCAAGTGCCCGCTAGGGAACCCACATTGTCCAAATGCCCGTTAGAGAACTTACATAGTCAAAGGGCCTGCTAGGGAACCTACATAGTCCAAGTGCCCGCTAGGGAACCTTCATAGTACGAGTGCCTGCTAGGGAACCTACATAGTCCAAGTGCCCTTTAGGTAACCTATGTAGTCCAAGTGCCCGCTAGGTAACCTAGATAGTCCGAGTGCCCGCTAGGTAACGTAGACAGTCCAATTGCCCGCTAGGTAACCTACAAAGTCCATGTGCCCACTAGGTAATCTATATAGTCCAAATGCCCGCTAGGGCACCTACATAGTCCAAGTACACGCTAATTAACCTATATAGTCCAAGTGCCCGTTAGCTAACCTAGATAGTCCAAGGGCCAACTAGTTAACCTACATGGTTCAAGTGCCCGCTAGGTAACCTAGCTAATAGAAGTGTCCGCTAGTTAAGCTATATCGTCCAAGTCCCCGCTAGTTAACCTATATGGTCAAAGTGCCCGCTAGTTAACCTGGATAGACCAAGTTCCTGTTAGCTAACCTACATAGTCCAAGTGCCCGTTCGTTAACCTAGATAGTCCAAGTGCCCGCTAGGTAACCTACATAGTCCAAGGGCCCGCTAGGTAACCTACATAGTCCAAGTGCCCGCTAGGTAACTTAGATAGTCCAAGTGCCCCTTAGCTAACATAGATAGTCCAAGTGCTCACTAGGAAACCTACATAGTCCAAGTGCCCGTTCGTTACCCTAGATAGTCCAAGTGCCCGCTAGGTAACCTAGACAGTCCAAGTGCCTGCTAGGTAACCTACATAGTCCAAGGGCCCGCTAGTTAACCTAGGTACTCCAAGTGCCTGCTAGTTAACCTACATAGTCCAAGGGCCCGCTAGGTAACCTACATAGTCCTAGTGCCCGCTAGTTAACCTACATTGTCCAAGTCCCTGATAGGGAACCTATATAGTCCAAGTATCCGCTAGGTAACCTACATAGTCCAAATGCCCACGAGTAACGTACATAATCCAAGTGACCGATAGGGAACATATATAATCCAAGTGCCCGCTAGGGAACCTACATAGTCCAAATGCCCATTAGGTAACCTAGATAGTCCAAATGCCCGCTAGGGAACCCACATAGTCCAAGTGCCCGTTAGAGAAATTACATAGTCAAAGGGCCTGCTAGGGAACCTACATAGTCCAAGAGCCCTTTAGGGAACCTATGTAGTCCAAGTGCCCGCTAGGGAGCCTAGATAGTCCAAGTGCCCGCTAGGTAACCTACAAAGTCCAAGTGCCCACTAGGTAATCTATATAGTCCAAGAGCCCGCTAGGTAACCTACATAGTCCAAGTGCCCGTTAGCTAACCTAGATGGTCCAAGGGCCAACTAGTTAACCTACATGGTTAAAGTGCCCACTAGGTAACCTAGCTAATCCAAGTGTTCGCTAGTTAACCTATATAGTCCATGTGCCCGCTAGTTAACCTAGATGGTCCAAGTGCCCGCTAGTTAACCTACATAGTCCAAGAGGCCGATAGTTAACCTACATAGTGCAAGGGCCCGCTAGTAAACCTAGATCGTCCAAGTGTCCGCTAGTTAACCTACATAGTCCCAGTGCCCTCTAGTTAAACTACATAGTCAAAGTGCCCGTAATCTAACCTAGATAGTCCAAGTGCCCGCTAGTTGACCTACGTAGTCCAAGTGTCCGCTTGGTAACCTAGATAGTCCAGGTGCCTGCTAGTTAACCTAGATAGTCCTATTGCCCGTTATTTAACCTAGATAGTTCAAGTGCCCACTAGGGGACGTGCATAGTCCAAGTGCCCGCTAGGTAACCTAGATAGTCCAAGTGCCCACTAGGGTATGTACATAGTGCACGTGCCCGCTATGTAACCTAGATAGTCTAAGTGCCCGCTAGTTAACCTACATAGTCGAAGGGCCTGCTAGTTAACCTACATAGTCCAAGTGCCCGATAGGGAACCAACATAGTCAAAGTGCTCGCTAGGGAACCTACATAGTACAAGTGCCCGTTAGGGAACCTAGATAGTCCAAGTGCCCGCTAGGAAACCTACATAGTCCAAGTGCCCGTTCGTTAACCTAGAAGTCCATGTGCCCGCTAGGTAACCTAGACAGTCCAAGTGCCTGCTAGGTTACCTGCATAGTCCAAGTGCCTGATAGGTAACCTAGGTAGTCCAAGTGCCCGCTAGGTAACCTACCTAGTCTAAGTGCCCGCTAGGTAACCTAGATAGTCCAAGTGCCCATTAGCTAACCTAGATAGTCCAACTGCCCGCTAGGTGACCTACATAGTCAAAGTGCCCGCTAGTAACCTAGATAGTCCAAGTTCCTGTTAGCTAACCTAGATAGTCCAAGTGCCCGCTAGGTAACCTACATAGTCCAAGGGCCCGCTCGTTAACCTAGTTCGTTCAAGTGTCCGCTAGTTAACCTACATAGGCAAACTGCCCGCTAGGAAACCTACATAGTCCAAGTTCCCAGTAGGTAACCTAGATAGTCCACGTGCTGTTACCTAACCTAGATAGTCCAAGTGCCCGCTAGGTAACCTACATTGTCTAAGTGCCCGATACGGAACCCTCATAGTCCAAGTGCCCGTTAGGTAACCTTCATAGTCCAAATGCCCGCTAGTAACCTACATAGTCCAAGCGCCTGATAGGGAACCTACATAATCCAAGTGCCCGCTAGGTAACCTACAAAGTCCAAGTGCCCGCTAGGTAACCTATATATAGTCCAAATTCCCGCTAGGGCACATTCATAGTCCAAATACCCGCTAATTAACCAACAGAGTCCAAGTGCCCGTTAGCTAACCTAGATAGTCTAAGGGCCCACTAGTTAACCTACATAGTTCAAGTGCCCGCTAGCTAACCTAGATAATCCAATTACCCGCTAGTTAACCTATATCGTCCAAGTGCCCACTAGTTAACCTAGATCGTCCAAGTACCCACTAGTTAACCAACATCGTCTAAGTGCCCGCTAGGTAATCTAGATAGTCCAAGTGCCCGCAAGTTAACCTACATAGTCCAAGTGCCCGCTAGGTAACCTACATAGTCCAAGTGCCCGCTAGGTAACCTAGATAGTCCAAGTTCCTGTTAGCTAACCTAGATAGTCAAAGTGCCCGCTATTTAACCTACATAGTCCAAGTGCCCGCTAGGTAACCTACATAGTTCTAGCGCCCGCGAGTTAACCTACATAGTCCAAGTGCCCGCTAGGTAACCTACATAGTCCAAATGCCCACTAGTAACCTACATAGTCCAAGTGCAAGATGGGAACCTACATAATCCAAGTGCCCGCTAGGGAACCAACATAGTCCAAATGCCCGTTAGGTAACCTAGATAATCCAAATGCCCGGTATGGTACCCACATAGTCCAAGTGCCCGCTAGGGAACCTACATAATCCAAGTGCCCGCTAGGGAACCTGCATCGTCCAAGTGCCCGCTAGTTAACCTAGATAGTCCAAGTCCCTGTTAGCTAACCTACATAGTCCAAGTGCCCGTTCGTTAACCTAGATAGTCTAAGTGCCCGCTAGGTAACCTACATAATCCAAGGGCCCGCTAGGTAACCTACATAGTCCAAGTGCCCGTTCGTTAACCTAGATAGTCCAAGTGCCCGCTAGGTAAACTAGACAGTCCAAGTGCCTGCTAGGTAACCTACATAGTCCAAGTGCCCGCTAGGTAACTTACATAGTCCAAGTGCCCGCTAGTAAACTACATAGTCCAAGTGTAAGAAGGGAACCTACATAATCCAAGTGCCCGCTAGGAAACCTACATAGTCCAAGAGCCCGCTAGGGAACCTGCATGTCCAAGTGCCCGCTAGTTAACCTAGATAGCCCAAGTTCCTGTTAGCTAACCTACATAGTCCAAGTGCCCGTTCGTTAACCTAGATAGTCCAAGTGCCCGCTAGGGAACCTACATAGTCCAAATGCCCGCTAGGTAACCAACATAGTCCAAGTGCCCGCTAGATAACTTAGATAATCCAAGTGCCCATTAGCTAACATAGATAGTCCAATTGCCTGCTAGGTAACCTACATAATCCAATTGCCCGTTCGTTATCCTAGATAGTCCAAGTGCCCGCTAGGTAACCTAGACAGTCCAAGTGCCTGCTAGGTAACCTACATAGGCCAAGTGCCCGTTTGCTAACCTAGATCATCAAAGTGCCCGCTAGTTAACCTACATAGTCCAATGGCCCGCTAGTTAACCTAGATAGTCCAAGTGCCCACTAGTTAACCTACATTGTCCAACTCCCTGATAGGGAACCTACATAGTCCAAGTATCCGCTAGGTAACCTACATAGTCCAAATGCCCGCTAGTAATGTACATAGCCAAGTGCCCGTTAGGTAACCTAGATAGTCTATATGCCCGCTAGGGAACCCACATAGTCCAAGTGCCCGTTCGAGAACTTACATAGTCAAAGGGCCTGCTAGGGAACCTACATAGTCCAATTGCCCGCTAGGGAACCTTCATAGTCCGAGTGCCTGCTAGGGATCCTACATAGTTCAAGTGCCCTTTAGGGAACCTATATAGTCCAAGTGCCCGCTAGGTAACCTACATAGTTCTAGCGCCCGCGAGTTAACCTACATAGTCCAAGTGCCCGCTAGGTAACCTACATAGTCCAAATGCCCACTAGTAACCTACATAGTCCAAGTGCAAGATGGGAACCTACATAATCCAAGTGCCCGCTAGGGAACCTACATAGTCCAAATGCCCGTTAGGTAACCTAGATAATCCAAATGCCCGGTATGGTACCCACATAGTCCAAGTGCCCGCTAGGGAACCTACATAATCCAAGTGCCCGCTAGGGAACCTGCATCGTCCAAGTGCCCGCTAGTTAACCTAGATAGTCCAAGTCCCTGTTAGCTAACCTACATAGTCCAAGTGCCCGTTCGTTAACCTAGATAGTCTAAGTGCCCGCTAGGTAACCTACATAATCCAAGGGCCCGCTAGGTAACCTACATAGTCCAAGTGCCCGTTCGTTAACCTAGATAGTCCAAGTGCCCGCTAGGTAAACTAGACAGTCCAAGTGCCTGCTAGGTAACCTACATAGTCCAAGTGCCCGCTAGGTAACTTACATAGTCCAAGTGCCCGCTAGTAAACTACATAGTCCAAGTGTAAGAAGGGAACCTACATAATCCAAGTGCCCGCTAGGAAACCTACATAGTCCAAGAGCCCGCTAGGGAACCTGCATGTCCAAGTGCCCGCTAGTTAACCTAGATAGCCCAAGTTCCTGTTAGCTAACCTACATAGTCCAAGTGCCCGTTCGTTAACCTAGATAGTCCAAGTGCCCGCTAGGGAACCTACATAGTCCAAATGCCCGCTAGGTAACCAACATAGTCCAAGTGCCCGCTAGATAACTTAGATAATCCAAGTGCCCATTAGCTAACATAGATAGTCCAATTGCCTGCTAGGTAACCTACATAATCCAATTGCCCGTTCGTTATCCTAGATAGTCCAAGTGCCCGCTAGGTAACCTAGACAGTCCAAGTGCCTGCTAGGTAACCTACATAGGCCAAGTGCCCGTTTGCTAACCTAGATCATCAAAGTGCCCGCTAGTTAACCTACATAGTCCAATGGCCCGCTAGTTAACCTAGATAGTCCAAGTGCCCACTAGTTAACCTACATTGTCCAACTCCCTGATAGGGAACCTACATAGTCCAAGTATCCGCTAGGTAACCTACATAGTCCAAATGCCCGCTAGTAATGTACATAGCCAAGTGCCCGTTAGGTAACCTAGATAGTCTATATGCCCGCTAGGGAACCCACATAGTCCAAGTGCCCGTTCGAGAACTTACATAGTCAAAGGGCCTGCTAGGGAACCTACATAGTCCAATTGCCCGCTAGGGAACCTTCATAGTCCGAGTGCCTGCTAGGGATCCTACATAGTTCAAGTGCCCTTTAGGGAACCTATATAGTCCAAGTGCCCGCTAGGGAACCTAGATAGTCCAAGTGCCCGCTAGGGAACCTAGATAGTCCAAGTGCACACTGGGTAACCTACATAGTCCAAATGCCCGCTAGTAAACTACATAGTCCAAGTGCAAGAAGGGAACCTACATAATCCAAGTGCCCACTAGGGAACCTACATAGTCCAAATGCCCGTTAGGTAACCTAGATAGTCCAAATGCCCGCTAGGGTACCCACATAGTCCAAGTGCCCGCTAGGGAACCTACATAGTCAAAGTGCCCGCTAGGGTACCTGCATCGTCCAAGTGCCTGCTAGGGTACCTGCATAGTCCAAGTGCCCGCTAGTTAACCTAGATAGTCCAAGTTCCTGTTAGCTAACCTACATAGTCCAAGTGCCCATTCGTTAACCTAGATACTCCAAATGCCCGCTAGGTAACCTACATAGTCAAAGGGCCCGCTAGGTAACCTACATAGTCCAAATGCCCGTTAGGTAACCTAGATAGTCCAAGTTCCTGTTAGCTCACCTACATACTCCAAGTGCCCGTTCGTTAACCTAGATAGTCCAAGTGCCCGCTGGGTAACCTACATATTCCAAGTGCCCGCTAGGGAACCTGCATCGTCCAAGTGCCCGTTCGTTAACCTGGATAGTCCAAGTGCCCGCTAGGTAACCTACATAGTCCAAGGGACCGCTAGGTAACCTACATAGTCCAAGTGCCCGCTAGATAACTTAGATAATCCAAGTGCCCGTTAGCTAACATAGATAGTCCAAGTGCCTGCTAGGTAACCTACATAGTCCAAGTGCCCGCTAAGTAACTTACATAGTCCAAATGCCCGCTAGTAAACTACATAGTCCAAGAGCAAGAAAGGAATCTACATAATCCAAGTGCCCGCTAGGGAACCTACATAGTCCAAATGCCCGTTAGGTAACCTAGATAGTCCAAGTTCCTGTTAGCTAACCTACATAATCCAAGTGCCCGTTCGTTAACCTAGATAGTCCAAGTGCCCGCTAGGTAACATACATAGTCCAAGTGCCCGCTAGGGCACCTGCATATCCAAGTGCCCGCTAGTTAACCTAGATAGACCAAGTTCCTGTTAGCTAACCTACATAGTCCAAGTGCCCGTTCGTTAACCTAGATAGTCCAAGTGCCCGCTAGGTAACCTACATAGTCCAAGGGCCCGCTAGGTAACCTACATAGTCCAAGTGCCCGCTAGATAACTTAGATAATCCAAGTGCCCGTTAGCTAACCTAGATAGTCCAAGTGCCCGCTAGGTAACCTAGACAGTCCAAGTGCCTGCTAGTTAACCTACATAGTCCAAGTGCCCGTTTGCTAACCTAGATCGTCAAAGTGCCCGCTAGTTAACCTACATAGTCCAATGGCCCGCTAGTTAACCTAGATAGTCCAAGTGCCCGCTAGTTAACCTACATTGTCCAAGTCCCTGAAAGGGAACCTACATAGTCCAAGTGCCCGCTAGGTAACTTACATAGTCCAAATGCCCGTTAGTAACTACATAGTACAAGTGCAAGAAGGGAACCTACATAATCCAAGTGCCTGCTAGGGAACCTACATAGTCCAAATGCACGTTAGGTAACCTAGATAGTCCAAGTTCCTGTTAGCTAACCTACATAGTCCAAGTGCCCGTTCGTTAACCTAGATAGTCCAAGTGCCCGCAAGGTAACCTACATAGTACAAGTATCCGCTAGGTAGCCTACATAGTCCAAATGCCCGCTAGTAACGTACATAGTCCAAGTGCCCATTAGGTAACCTAGATAGTCCATATGCCCTCTAGGGAACCCACATAGTCCAAGTGCCCGTTAGAGAACTTACATAGTCAAAGGGCCTGCTAGGGAACCTACATAGTCCAATTGCCTGCTAGGGAACCTTCATAGTCCGAGTGCCTGCTAGGGATCCTACATAGTCCAAGTGCCCTTTAGGGAACCTATATAGTCCAAGTGCCCGCTAGGGAACCTAGATAGTCCAAGTGCCCGCTAGGGAACCTAGATAGTCCAAGTGCCCGCTAGGTAACCTACATAGTCCAAATGCCCGCTAGTAAACTACATAGTCCAAGTGCAAGAAGGGAACCTACATAATCCAAGTGCCCACTAGTGAACCTACATAGTCCAAATGCCCTTTAGGTAACCTAGATAGTCCAAATGCCCGCTAGGGTACCCACATAGTCCAAGTGCCCTCTAGGGAACCTACATAGTCAAAGTGCCCGCTAGGGTACCTGCATCGTCCAAGTGCCCGCTAGTTAACCTAGATAGTCCAAGTTCCTGTTAGCTAACCTACATAGTCCAATTGCCCATTCGTTAACCTAGATAGTCCAAGTGCCCGCTAGGTAACTTTCATAGTCCAAGGGCCCGCTAGGTAACCTACATAGTCCAAGTGCCCGCTAGGTAACTTAGATAGTCCAAGTGCCCGTTAGCTAACCTAGATAGTCCAAGTGCCCGCTAGGTTACCTACATAGTCCAAGTGCCCGTTCGTTAACCTAGATAGTCCAAGTGCCCGCTAGGTAACCTAGACAATCCAAGTGCCCGCTAGTTAACCTACATAGTCCAAGGGCCCGCTTGTTAACCTAGATAGTCCAAGTGCCCGCTAGGTTAACTAGACAGTCCAAGTGCCCGCTAGTTAACCTACATTGTCCAAGTCCCTGATAGGGAACCTAAATAGTCCAAGTATCCGCTAGGTAACCTACATAGTCCAAATGCCCGCTAGTAATGTACATAGTCCAAGTGCCCGTTAGGTAACCTAGATAGTCTATATGCCCGCTAGGGAACCCACATAGTCCAAGTGCCCGTTCGAGAACTTACATAGTCAAAGGGCCTGCTAGGGAACCTACATAGTCCAATTGCCCGCTAGGGAACCTTCATAGTCCGAGTGCCTGCTAGGGATCCTACATAGTTCAAGTGCCCTTTAGGGAACCTATATAGTCCAAGTGCCCGCTAGGGAACCTAGATAGTCCAAGTGCCCGCTAGGGAACCTAGATAGTCCAAGTGCACACTGGGTAACCTACATAGTCCAAATGCTCGCTAGTAAACTACATAGTCCAAGTGCAAGAAGGGAACCTACATAATCCAAGTGCCCACTAGTGAACCTACATAGTCCAAATGCCCGTTAGGTAACCTAGATAGTCCAAATGCCCGCTAGGGTACCCACATAGTCCAAGTGCCCGCTAGGGAACCTACATAGTCAAAGTGCCCGCTAGGGTACCTGCATCGTCCAAGTGCCCGCTAGGGTATCTGCATCGTCCAAGTGCCCGCTAGTTAACCTAGATAGTCCAAGTTCCTGTTAGCTAACCTACATAGTCCAAGTGCCCATTCGTTAACCTAGATAGTCCAAGTGCCCGCTGGGTAACCTACATATTCCAAGTGCCCGCTAGGGAACCTGCATCGTCCAAGTGCCTGTTCGTTAACCTAGATAGTCCAGGTGCCCGCTAGGTAACCTACATAGTCCAAGGGCACGCTAGGTAACCTACATAGTCCAAGTGCCCGCTAGATAACTTAGATAATCCAAGTGCCCGTTAGCTAACATAGATAGTCCAAGTGACTGCTAGGTAACCTACATGGTCCAAGTGCTCGTTCATTAACCTAGATAGTCCAAGTGCCCGCTAGGTAACCTAGACAGTCCAAGTGCCTGCTAGGTAACCTACATAGTCCAAGTGCCCGTTTGCTAACCTAGATCGTCAAAGTGCCCGCTAGTTAACCTACATAGTCCAATGGCCCGCTAGTTAACCTACATAGTCCAAGTGCCCGTTCGTTAACCTAGATAGTCCAAGTGCCCGCTAGGTAGACAGTCCAAGTGCCTGCTAGGTAACCTACATAATCCAAGTGCCCGCTAAGTAACTTACATAGTCCAAATGCCCGCTAGTAAACTACATAGTCCAAGAGCAAGAAAGGAACCTACATAATCCAAGTGCCCGCTAGGGAACCTACATAGTCCAAATGCCCGTTAGGTAACCTAGATAGTCCAAGTTCCTGTTAGCTAACCTACATAGTCCAAGTGCCCGTTCGTTAACCTAGATAGTCCAAGTGCCCGCTAGGTAACCTACCTAGTCCAAGGGCCCGCTAGGTAACCTACATAGTCCAAGTGCCCGCTAGATTACTTAGATAATCCAAGTGCCCCTTAGCTAACCTAGATAGTCCAAGTGCCCGCTAGGTAACCTAGACAGTCCAAGTGCCTGCTAGGTAACCTACATAGTCCAAGTGCAAGAAGGGAACCTACATAATCCAAGTGCCCGTTAGGTAACCTACATAGTCCAAATGCCCGTTAGGTAACCTAGATAGTCCAAGTTCCTGTTAGCTAACCTACATAGTCCAAGTGCCCGTTCGTTAACCTAGATAGTCCAAGTGCCCGCTAGGTAACCTACATAGTCCAAGGGCCCGCTAGGTAACCTACATAGTCCAAGTGCCCGCTAGATAACTTAGATAATCCAAGTGCCCGTTAGCTAACATAGATAGTCCAAGTGACTGCTAGGTAACCTACATGGTCCAAGTGCTCGTTCGTTAACCTAGATAGTCCAAGTGCCCGCTAGGTAACCTAGACAGTCCAAGTGCCCGCTAGGTAACCTAGACAGTCCAAGTGCCTGCTAGGTAACCTATATAGTCCAAGTGCCCGTTTGGTAACCTAGATCGTCAAAGTGCCCGCTAGTTAACCTACATAGTCCAATGGCCCGCTAGTTAACCTACATAGTTCAAGTGCCCGTTCGTTAACCTAGATAGTCCAAGTGCCCGCTAGGTAGACAGTCCAAGTGCCTGCTAGGTAACCTACATAGTCCAAGTGCCCGCTAGGTAACTTACATTGTCCAAATGCCCGCTAGTAAACTACATAGTCCAAGAGCAAGAAGGGAACCTACATAATCCAAGTGCCCGCTAGGGAACCTACATAGTCCAAATGCCCGTTAGGTAACCTAGATACTCCAAGTTCCTGTTAGCTAACCTACATATTCCAAGTGCCCGTTCGTTAACCTAGATAGTCCAAGTGCCAGCTAGGTAACCTACATAGTCCAAGTATCCGCTAGGTAGCCTACATAGTCCAAATGCCCGCTAGTAACGTACATAGTCCAAGTGCCCGTTAGGTAACCTAGATAGTCCATATGCCCTCTAGGGAACCCACATAGTCCAAGTGCCCGTTAGAGAACTTACATAGTCAAAGGGCCTGCTAGGGAACCTACATAGTCCAATTGCCCGCTAGGGAACCTTCATAGTCCGAGTGCCTGCTAGGGATCCTACATAGTCCAAGTGCCCTTTAGGGAACCTATATAGTCCAAGTGCCCGCTAGGGAACCTAGATAGTCCAAGTGCCCGCTAGGGAACCTAGATAGTCCAAGTGCCCGCTAGGTAACCTACATAGTCCAAATGTCCGCTAGTAAACTACATAGTCCAAGTGCAAGAAGGGAACCTACATAATCCAAGCGCCCACTAGTGAACCTACATAGTCCAAATGCACTTTAGGTAACCTAGATAGTCCAAATGCCCGCTAGGGTACCCACATAGTCCAAGTGCCCTCTAGGGAACCTACATAGTCAAAGTGCCCGCTAGGGTACCTGCATCGTCCAAGTGCCCGCTAGTTAACCTAGATAGTCCAAGTTCCTGTTAGCTAACCTACATAGTCCAAGTGCTCATTCGTTAACCTAGATAGTCCATGTGCCCGCTAGGTAACCTACATAGTCCAAGGGCCCGCTGGTTAACCTAGATAGTCCAAGTGCCCACTAGGTAACTTACATAATCCAAATGCCCGCTAGTAAACTACATAGTCCAAGTGCAAGAAGGGAACCTACATAATCCAAGTGCCCGCTAGGGAACCTACATAGTCCAAATGCCCGTTAGTTAACCTAGATAGTCCAAGTTCCTGTTCCTAACCTACATAGTCCAAGTGCCCGTTCGTTAACCTAGATAGTCCAAGTGCCCGCTAGATAACCTACAAAATCCAAGGGCCCGCTAGGTAACCTACATAGTCAAACTGCCCGCTAGGTAACCTACATAGTCCAAGTTCCCACTAGGTAACCTAGATAGTCCACGTGCTGTTACCTAACCTAGATAGTCCAACTGCCCGCTAGGTAACCTACATAGTACTAGTGCCCGCTGGTTAACCAACATTGTCTAAGTGCCGGATACGGAACCCTCATAGTCCAAGTGCCCGTTAGGTAACCTTCATAGTCCAAATGCCCGCTAGTAACCTACATAGTCCAAGTGCCTGATAGGGAACCTACATAATCCAAGTGCCCGCTAGGTAACCTACAAAGTCCAAGTGCCCGCTAGGTAACCTATATATAGTCCAAATTCCCGCTAGTGCACATTCATAGTCCAAATACCAGCTAATTAACCAACAGAGTCCAAGTGCCCGTTAGCTAACCTAGATAGTCTAAGGGCCCACTAGTTAACCTACATAGTTCAAGTGCCCGCTAGCTAACCTAGATAATCCAATTACCCGCTAGTTAACCTATATCGTCCAAGTGCCCACTAGTTAACCTAGATCGTCCAAGTGCCCACTACTTAACCAACATCGTCTAAGTGCCCGCTAGGTAATCTAGATAGCCCAAGTGCCCGCAAGTTAACCTACATAGTCCAAGTGCCCGCTAGGTAACCTACATAGTCCAAGTGCCCGCTAGGTAACCTAGATAGTCCAAGTTCCTGTTAGCTAACCTAGATAGTCAAAGTGCCCGCTACTTAACCTACATAGTCCAAGTGCCCGCTAGGTAACCTACATAGTTCTAGCGCCCGCTAGTTAAGCTACATAGTCCAAGTGCCCGCTAGGTAACCTACATAGTCCAAATGCCCACTAGTAACCTACATAGTTCAAGTGCAAGAAGGGAACCTACATAATCCAAGTGCCCGCTAGGGAACCTACATAGTCCAAATGCCCGTTAGGTAACCTAGATAATCCAAATGCCCGCTATGGTACCCACATAGTCCAAGTGCCCGCTAGGGAACCTACATAATCCAAGTGCCCGCTAGGGAACCTGCATCATCCAAGTGCCCGCTAGTTAACCTAGATAGTCCAAGATCCTGTTAGCTAACCTACATAGTCCAAGTGCCCGTTCGTTAACCTAGATAGTCTAAGTGCCCGCTAGGTAACCTACATAATCCAAGGGCCCGCTAGGTAACCTACATAGTCCAAGTGCCCGTTCGTTAACCTAGATAGTCCAAGTGCTCGCTAGGTAAACTAGACAGTCGAAGTGCCTGCTAGGTAACCTACATAGTCCAAGTGCCCGCTAGGTAACTTACATAGTCCAAATGCCCGCTAGTAAACTACATAGTCCAAGTGTAAGAAGGGAACCTACATAATCCAAGTGCCCGCTAGGGAACCTACATAGTCCAAATGCCCGTTAGGTAACCTAGATAGTCCAAGTTCTTGTTAGCTAACCTACATAGTCCAAGTGCCCGTTCGTTAACCTAGATAGTCCAAGTGCCCGCTAGGAAACCTACATAGTCCAAGAGCCCGCTAGGGAACCTGCATGTCCAAGTGCCCATTAGTTAACCTAGATAGTCCAAGTTCCTGTTAGCTAACCTACATAGTCCAAGTGCCCGTTCGTTAACCTAGATAGTCCAAGTGCCCGCTAGGGAACCTACATAGTCCAAATGCCCGCTAGGTAACCAACATAGTCCACGTGCCCCCTAGATAACTTAGATAATCCAAGTGCCCGTTAGCTAACATAGATAGTCCAAGTGCCTGCTAGGTAACCTACATAATCCAATTGCCCGTTCGTTACCCTAGATAGTCCAAGTGCCTGCTAGGTAACCTACATAGGCCAAGTGCCCGGTTGCTAACCTAGATCATCAAAGTGCCCGCTAGTTAACCTACATAGTCCAATGGCCCGCTAGTTAACCTAGATAGTCCAAGTGCCCGCTAGTTAACCTACATTGTCCAAGTCCCTGATAGGGAACCTACATAGTCCATGTATCCGCTAGGTAACCTACATAGTCCAAATGCCCGCTAGTAATGTACATAGTCCAAGTGCCCGTTAGGTAACCTAGATAGTCCAAGTGCCCGCTGGGTAACCTACATATTCCAAGTGCCCGCTAGGGAACCTGCATCGTCCAAGTGCCCGTTCGTTAACCTAGATAGTCCAAGTGCCCGCTAGGTAACCTACATAGTCCAAGGGCCCGCTAGGTAACCTACATAGTCCAAGTGCCCGCTAGATAACTTAGATAATCCAAGTGCCCGTTAGCTAACATAGATAGTCCAAGTGACTGCTAGGTAACCTACATGGTCCAAGTGCTCGTTCGTTAACCTAGATAGTCCAAGTGCCCGCTAGGTAACCTAGACAGTCCAAGTGCCCGCTAGGTAACCTAGACAGTCCAAGTGCCTGCTAGGTAACCTATATAGTCCAAGTGCCCGTTTGGTAACCTAGATCGTCAAAGTGCCCGCTAGTTAACCTACATAGTCCAATGGCCCGCTAGTTAACCTACATAGTTCAAGTGCCCGTTCGTTAACCTATATAGTCCAAGTGCCCGCTAGGTAGACAGTCCAAGTGCCTGCTAGGTAACCTACATAGTCCAAGTGCCCGCTAGGTAACTTACATTGTCCAAATGCCCGCTAGTAAACTACATAGTCCAAGAGCAAGAAGGGAACCTACATAATCCAAGTGCCCGCTAGGGAACCTACATAGTCCAAATGCCCGTTAGGAAACCTAGATACTCCAAGTTCCTGTTAGCTAACCTACATAGTCCAAGTGCCCGTTCGTTAACCTAGATAGTCCAAGTGCCCGCTAGGTAACATACATAGTCCAAGTGCCCGTTAGAGAACTTACATAGTCAAAGGGCCTGCTAGGGAACCTACATAGTCCAATTGCCCGCTAGGGAACCTTCATAGTCCGAGTGCCTGCTAGGGATCCTACATAGTCCAAGTGCCCTTTAGGGAACCTATATAGTCCAAGTGCCCGCTAGGGAACCTAGATAGTCCAAGTGCCCGCTAGGGAACCTAGATAGTCCAAGTGCCCGCTAGGTAACCTACATAGTCCAAATGTCCGCTAGTAAACTACATAGTCCAAGTGCAAGAAGGGAACCTACATAATCCAAGCGCCCACTAGTGAACCTACATAGTCCAAATGCACTTTAGGTAACCTAGATAGTCCAAATGCCCGCTAGGGTACCCACATAGTCCAAGTGCCCTCTAGGGAACCTACATAGTCAAAGTGCCCGCTAGGGTACCTGCATCGTCCAAGTGCCCGCTAGTTAACCTAGATAGTCCAAGTTCCTGTTAGCTAACCTACATAGTCCAAGTGCTCATTCGTTAACCTAGATAGTCCATGTGCCCGCTAGGTAACCTACATAGTCCAAGGGCCCGCTGGTTAACCTAGATAGTCCAAGTGCCCACTAGGTAACTTACATAATCCAAATGCCCGCTAGTAAACTACATAGTCCAAGTGCAAGAAGGGAACCTACATAATCCAAGTGCCCGCTAGGGAACCTACATAGTCCAAATGCCCGTTAGTTAACCTAGATAGTCCAAGTTCCTGTTCCTAACCTACATAGTCCAAGTGCCCGTTCGTTAACCTAGATAGTCCAAGTGCCCGCTAGATAACCTACAAAATCCAAGGGCCCGCTAGGTAACCTACATAGTCAAACTGCCCGCTAGGTAACCTACATAGTCCAAGTTCCCACTAGGTAACCTAGATAGTCCACGTGCTGTTACCTAACCTAGATAGTCCAACTGCCCGCTAGGTAACCTACATAGTCCTAGTGCCCGCTGGTTAACCAACATTGTCTAAGTGCCGGATACGGAACCCTCATAGTCCAAGTGCCCGTTAGGTAACCTTCATAGTCCAAATGCCCGCTAGTAACCTACATAGTCCAAGTGCCTGATAGGGAACCTACATAATCCAAGTGCCCGCTAGGTAACCTACAAAGTCCAAGTGCCCGCTAGGTAACCTATATATAGTCCAAATTCCCGCTAGTGCACATTCATAGTCCAAATACCCGCTAATTAACCAACAGAGTCCAAGTGCCCGTTAGCTAACCTAGATAGTCTAAGGGCCCACTAGTTAACCTACATAGTTCAAGTGCCCGCTAGCTAACCTAGATAATCCAATTACCCGCTAGTTAACCTATATCGTCCAAGTGCCCACTAGTTAACCTAGATCGTCCAAGTGCCCACTACTTAACCAACATCGTCTAAGTGCCCGCTAGGTAATCTAGATAGCCCAAGTGCCCGCAAGTTAACCTACATAGTCCAAGTGCCCGCTAGGTAACCTACATAGTCCAAGTGCCCGCTAGGTAACCTAGATAGTCCAAGTTCCTGTTAGCTAACCTAGATAGTCAAAGTGCCCGCTACTTAACCTACATAGTCCAAGTGCCCGCTAGGTAACCTACATAGTTCTAGCGCCCGCTAGTTAAGCTACATAGTCCAAGTGCCCGCTAGGTAACCTACATAGTCCAAATGCCCACTAGTAACCTACATAGTTCAAGTGCAAGAAGGGAACCTACATAATCCAAGTGCCCGCTAGGGAACCTACATAGTCCAAATGCCCGTTAGGTAACCTAGATAATCCAAATGCAAGCTATGGTACCCACATAGTCCAAGTGCCCGCTAGGGAACCTACATAATCCAAGTGCCCGCTAGGGAACCTGCATCATCCAAGTGCCCGCTAGTTAACCTAGATAGTCCAAGATCCTGTTAGCTAACCTACATAGTCCAAGTGCCCGTTCGTTAACCTAGATAGTCTAAGTGCCCGCTAGGTAACCTACATAATCCAAGGGCCCGCTAGGTAACCTACATAGTCCAAGTGCCCGTTCGTTAACCTAGATAGTCCAAGTGCTCGCTAGGTAAACTAGACAGTCGAAGTGCCTGCTAGGTAACCTACATAGTCCAAGTGCCCGCTAGGTAACTTACATAGTCCAAATGCCCGCTAGTAAACTACATAGTCCAAGTGTAAGAAGGGAACCTACATAATCCAAGTGCCCGCTAGGGAACCTACATAGTCCAAATGCCCGTTAGGTAACCTAGATAGTCCAAGTTCTTGTTAGCTAACCTACATAGTCCAAGTGCCCGTTCGTTAACCTAGATAGTCCAAGTGCCCGCTAGGAAACCTACATAGTCCAAGAGCCCGCTAGGGAACCTGCATGTCCAAGTGCCCATTAGTTAACCTAGATAGTCCAAGTTCCTGTTAGCTAACCTACATAGTCCAAGTGCCCGTTCGTTAACCTAGATAGTCCAAGTGCCCGCTAGGGAACCTACATAGTCCAAATGCCCGCTAGGTAACCAACATAGTCCACGTGCCCCCTAGATAACTTAGATAATCCAAGTGCCCGTTAGCTAACATAGATAGTCCAAGTGCCTGCTAGGTAACCTACATAATCCAATTGCCCGTTCGTTACCCTAGATAGTCCAAGTGCCTGCTAGGTAACCTACATAGGCCAAGTGCCCGGTTGCTAACCTAGATCATCAAAGTGCCCGCTAGTTAACCTACATAGTCCAATGGCCCGCTAGTTAACCTAGATAGTCCAAGTGCCCGCTAGTTAACCTACATTGTCCAAGTCCCTGATAGGGAACCTACATAGTCCATGTATCCGCTAGGTAACCTACATAGTCCAAATGCCCGCTAGTAATGTACATAGTCCAAGTGCCCGTTAGGTAACCTAGATAGTCTATATGCCCGCTAGGGAACCCACATAGTACAAGTGCCCGTTCGAGAACTTACATAGTCAAAAGGCCTGCTAGGGAACCTACATAGTCCAATTGCCCGCTAGGGAACCTTCATAGTCCGAGTGCCTGCTAGGGATCCTACATAGTCCAAGTGCCCTTTAGGGAACCTATATAGTCCAAGTGCCCGCTAGGGAATCTAGATAGTCCAAGTGCCCGCTAGGGAACCTAGATAGTCCAAGTGCACACTGGGTAACCTACATAGTCCAAATGCCCGCTAGTAAACTACATAGTCCAAGTGCAAGAAGGGAACCTACATAATCCATGTGCCCACTAGGGAACCTACATAGTCCAAATGCCCGTTAGGTAACCTAGATAGTCCAAATGCCCGCTAGGGTACCCACATAGTCCAAGTGCCCGCTAGGGAACCTACATAGTCAAAGTGCCCGCTAGGGTACCTGCATCGTCCAAGTGCCCGCTAGGGTACCTGCATCGTCCAAGTGCCCGCTACGTAACCTACATAGTCCAAGGGCCCGCTAGGTAACCTACATAGTCCAAGTGCCCGCTAGATAACTTAGATAATCCAAGTGCCCGTTAGCTAACATAGATAGTCCAAGTGACTGCTAGGTAACCTACATGGTCCAAGTGCTCGTTCGTTAACCTAGATAGTCCAAGTGCCCGCTAGGTAACCTAGACAGTCCACGTGCCCGCTAGGTAACCTAGACAGTCCAAGTGCCTGCAAGGTAACCTACATAGTCCAAGTGCCCGTTTGCTAACCTAGATCGTCAAAGTGCCCGCTAGTTAACCTACATAGTCCAATGGCCCGCTAGTTAACCTACATAGTCCAAGTGCCCGTTCGTTAACCTAGATAGTCCAAGTGCCCGCTAGGTAGACAGTCCAAGTGCCTGCTAGGTAACCTACATAGTCCAAGTGCCCACTAGGTAACTTACATAGTCCAAATGCCCGCTAGTAAACTACATAGTCCAAGAGCAAGAAAGGAACCTACATAATCCAAGTGCCCGCTAGGGAACCTACATAGTCCAAGTGCCCGTTCGTTAACCTAGATAGTCCAAGTGCTCGCTAGGTAAACTAGACAGTCGAAGTGCCTGCTAGGTAACCTACATAGTCCAAGTGCCCGCTAGGTAACTTACATAGTCCAAATGTCCGCTAGTAAACTACATAGTCCAAGTGTAAGAAGGGAACCTACATAATCCAAGTGCCCGCTAGGGAACCTACATAGTCCAAATGCCCGTTAGGTAACCTAGATAGTCCAAGTTCTTGTTAGCTAACCTACATAGTCCAAGTGCCCGTTCGTTAACCTAGATAGTCCAAGTGCCCGCTAGGAAACCTACATAGTCCAAGAGCCCGCTAGGGAACCTGCATGTCCAAGTGCCCATTAGTTAACCTAGATAGTCCAAGTTCCTGTTAGCTAACCTACATAGTCCAAGTGCCCGTTCGTTAACCTAGATAGTCCAAGTGCCCGCTAGGGAACCTACATAGTCCAAATGCCCGCTAGGTAACCAACATAGTCCACGTGCCCCCTAGATAACTTAGATAATCCAAGTGCCCGTTAGCTAACATAGATAGTCCAAGTGCCTGCTAGGTAACCTACATAATCCAATTGCCCGTTCGTTACCCTAGATAGTCCAAGTGCCTGCTAGGTAACCTACATAGGCCAAGTGCCCGGTTGCTAACCTAGATCATCAAAGTGCCCGCTAGTTAACCTACATAGTCCAATGGCCCGCTAGTTAACCTAGATAGTCCAAGTGCCCGCTAGTTAACCTACATTGTCCAAGTCCCTGATAGGGAACCTACATAGTCCATGTATCCGCTAGGTAACCTACATAGTCCAAATGCCCGCTAGTAATGTACATAGTCCAAGTGCCCGTTAGGTAACCTAGATAGTCTATATGCCCGCTAGGGAACCCACATAGTACAAGTGCCCGTTCGAGAACTTACATAGTCAAAAGGCCTGCTAGGGAACCTACATAGTCCAATTGCCCGCTAGGGAACCTTCATAGTCCGAGTGCCTGCTAGGGATCCTACATAGTCCAAGTGCCCTTTAGGGAACCTATATAGTCCAAGTGCCCGCTAGGGAATCTAGATAGTCCAAGTGCCCGCTAGGGAACCTAGATAGTCCAAGTGCACACTGGGTAACCTACATAGTCCAAATGCCCGCTAGTAAACTACATAGTCCAAGTGCAAGAAGGGAACCTACATAATCCATGTGCCCACTAGGGAACCTACATAGTCCAAATGCCCGTTAGGTAACCTAGATAGTCCAAATGCCCGCTAGGGTACCCACATAGTCCAAGTGCCCGCTAGGGAACCTACATAGTCAAAGTGCCCGCTAGGGTACCTGCATCGTCCAAGTGCCCGCTAGGGTACCTGCATCGTCCAAGTGCCCGCTACGTAACCTACATAGTCCAAGGGCCCGCTAGGTAACCTACATAGTCCAAGTGCCCGCTAGATAACTTAGATAATCCAAGTGCCCGTTAGCTAACATAGATAGTCCAAGTGACTGCTAGGTAACCTACATGGTCCAAGTGCTCGTTCGTTAACCTAGATAGTCCAAGTGCCCGCTAGGTAACCTAGACAGTCCACGTGCCCGCTAGGTAACCTAGACAGTCCAAGTGCCTGCAAGGTAACCTACATAGTCCAAGTGCCCGTTTGCTAACCTAGATCGTCAAAGTGCCCGCTAGTTAACCTACATAGTCCAAATGCCCGTTAGGTAACCTAGATAGTCCAAGTTCCTGTTAGATAACCTATATCGTCAAAGTGCCCGCTAGTTAACCTACATAGTCCAATGGCCCGCTAGTTAACCTAGATAGTCCAAGTGCCCGCTAGTTAACCTACATTGTCCAAGTCCCTGAAAGGGATCCTACATAGTCCAAGTGCCCGCTAGGTAACTTACATAGTCCAAATGCCCGCTAGTAAACTACATAGTACAAGTGCAAGAAGGGAACCTACATAATCCAAGTGCCTGCTAGGGAACCTACATAGTCCAAATGCCCGTTAGGTAACCTTGATAGTCCAAGTTCCTGTTAGCTAACCTACATAGTCCAAGTGCCCGTTCGTTAACCTAGATAGTCCAAGTGCCAGCTAGGTAACCTACATAGTCCAAGTATCCGCTAGGTAGCCTACATAGTCCAAATGCCCGCTAGTAACGTACATAGTCCAAGTGCCCGTTAGGTAACCTAGATAGTCCATATGCCCTCTAGGGAACCCACATAGTCCAAGTGCCCGTTAGAGAACTTACATAGTCAAAGGGCCTGCTAGGGAACCTACATAGTCCAATTGCCCGCTAGGGAACCTTCATAGTCCGAGTGCCTGCTAGGGATCCTACATAGTCCAAGTGCCCTTTAGGGAACCTATATAGTCCAAGCGCCCGCTAGGGAACCTAGATAGTCCAAGTGCCCGCTAGGGAACCTAGATAGTCCAAGTGCCCGCTAGGTAACCTACATAGTCCAAATGTCCGCAAGTAAACTACATAGTCCAAGTGCAAGAAGGGAACCTACATAATCCAAGTGCCCACTAGTGAACCTACATAGTCCAAATGCCCTTTAGGTAACCTAGATAGTCCAAATGCCCGCTAGGGTACGCACATAGTCCAAGTGCCCTCTTGGGAACCTACATAGTCAAAGTGCCCGCTAGGGTACCTGCATCGTCCAAGTGCCCGCTAGTTAACCTAGATAGTCCAAGTTCCTGTTAGCTAACCAACATAGTCCAAGTGCCCATTCGTTAACCTAGATAGTCCATGTGCCCGCTAGGTAACCTACATAGTCCAAGGGCCCGCTAGGTAACCTACATAGTCCAAGTGCCCGCTAGGTAACTTAGATAGTCCAAGTGCCCGTTATCTAACCTAGATAGTCCAAGTGCCCGCTAGGTTACCTACATAGTCCAAGTGCCCGTTCGTTAACCTAGATAGTCCAAGTGCCTGCTAGGTAACCTACATAGTCCAAGGGCCCGGTAGTTAACCTAGATAGTCCAAGTGCCCTCTAGGTAAACTAGACAGTCCAAGTGCCTGCTAGGTAACCTACATAGTCCAAGTGCAAGAAGGGAACCTACATAATCCAAGTGCCCGCTAGGGAACCTACATAGTCCAAATACCCGTTAGGTAACCTAGATAGTTCAAGTTCCTGTTAGCTAACCTACATAGTCCAAGTGCCTGTTCGTTAACCTAGATAGTCCAAGTGCCCGCTAGGTAACCTAGACAATCCAAGTGCCCGCTAGTTAAACTACATAGTCCAAGGGCCCGCTAGTTAACCTAGATAGTCCAAGTGCCCACTAGGTAACTAACATAATCCAAATGCCCGCTAGTAAACTACATAGTCCAAGTGCAAGAAGGGAACCTACATAATCCAAGTGCCCGCTAGGGAACCTACATAGTCCAAATGCCCGTTAGGTAACCTAGATAGTCCAAGTTCCTGTTCCTAACCTACATAGTCCAAGTGCCCGTTCGTTAACCTAGATAGTCCAAGTGCCCGCTAGGTAACCTACATAGTCCAAGTGCCCGCTAGGGAACCTGCATCATCCTAGTGCCCGTTCGTTAACCTAGATAGTCCAAGAGCCCGCTAGGTAACCTACATAGTCCAAGGGCCCGCTAGGTAACCTACATAGTCCAAGTACCCGCTAGATAACTTAGATAATTCAAGTGCCCGTTAGCTAACATAGATAGTCCAAGTGCCCGCTAGGGAACCTACATAGTCAAAGTGCCCGCTAGGGAACCTGCATTGTGCAAGTGCCCGCAAGTTAACCTAGATAGTCCAAGTGCCCGCTAGTTAACCTACATAGTCCAAGGTCAGCTAGTTAACCAAGATAGTCCAAGTGCCCGCTAGTTAACCTACATAGTCCAAGAACCCGCTAGTTAACCTAGATAATCCAAGTGCCCGCAAGTTAACCTACATAGTCCAAGTGCCCGTTTGCTAACCTAGATCGTCAAAGTGCCCGCTAGTTAACCTACATAGTCGAATGGCCCGCTAGTTAACCTACATAGTCCAAGTGCCCGTTCGTTAACCTAGATAGTCCAAGTGCCTGCTAGGTAAACTAGACAGCCCAAGTGCCTGCTAGGTAAACTAGACAGCCCAAGTGCCTGCTAGGTAACCTACATAGTCCAAGAGCCCGCTAGGTAACTTACATAGTCCAAATGCCCGCTAGTAAATTACATAGTCCAAGTGAAAGAAGGGAACCTACATAATCCAAGTGCCCGCTAGGGAACCTACATAGTCCAAATGCCCGTTAGGTAACCTAGATAGTCCAAGTTCCTGTTAGCTAACCTACATAGTCCAAGTGACCGTTCGTTAACCTAGATAGTCCAAGTGCCCGCTAGGTAACCTACATAGTCCAAGTGCCCGCTTGGGAACCTGCATGTCCAAGTGCCCGCTATTTAACCTAGATAGTGCAAGTTCCTGTTAGCTATCCTACATAGTCCAAGTGCCCGTTCGTTTACCTAGATAGTCCAAGTGCCCGCTAGGTAACCTACATAGTCCAAGGGCCCGCTAGGTAACCTACATAGTCCAAGTGCCCGCTAGATAACTTAGATAATCCAAGTGCCCGTTAGCTAACATAGATAGTCCAAGTGCCCGCTAGGTAACCTAGACAGTCCAAGTGCCTGCTAGGTAACCTACATAGTCCAAGTGCCCGTTTGCTAACCTAGATCGTCAAAGTGCCCGCTAGTTAACCTACATAGTCCAATGGCCCGCTAGTTAACCTAGATAGTCCAAGTGCCCGCTAGTTAACCTACATTGTCCAAGTCCCTGAAAGGGAACCTACATAGTCCAAATGCCCGCTAGGTAACTTACATAGTCCAAATGCCCGTTAGTAAACTACATAGTACAAGTGCAAGAATGGAACCTACATAATCCAAGTGCCTGCTAGGGAACCTACATAGTCCAAATGCCCGTTAGGTAACCTAGATCGTCCAAGTTCCTGTTAGCTAACCTACATAGTCCAAGTGCCCGTTCGTTAACCTAGATAGTCCAAGTGCCCGCTAGGTAACCTACATAGTCCAAGTATCTGCTAGGTAGCCTACATAGTCCAAATGCCCGCTAGTAACGTACATAGTCCAAGTGCCCGTTAGGTAACCTAGATAGTCCATATGCCCTCTAGGGAACCCACATAGTCCAAGTGCCCGTTGGAGAACTTACATAGTCAAAGGGCCTGCTAGGGAACCTACATAGTCCAATTGCCCGCTAGGGAACCTTCATAGTCCGAGTGCCTGCTAGGGATCCTACATAGTCCAAGTGCCCTTTAGGGAACCTATATAGTCCAAGTGCCTGCTAGGGAACCTAGATAGTCCAAGTGCCCACTAGGGAACCTAGATAGTCCACGTGCCCGCTAGGTAACCTACATAGTCCAAATGCCCGCTAGTAAACTACATAGTCCAAGTGCAAGAAGGGAACCTACATAATCCAAGTGCCCACTAGTGAACCTACATAGTCCAAATGCCCTTTAGGTAACCTAGATAGTCCAAATGCCCGCTAGGGTACCCACATAGTCCAAGTGCCCTCTAGGGAACCTACATAGTCAAAGTGCCCGCTAGGGTACCTACATCGTCCAAGTGCCCGCTAGTTAACCTAGATAGTCCAAGGGCCCGCTAGTTAACCTAGATAGTCCAAGTGCCCGCTAGGTTAACTAGACAGTCCAAGTTCCCGCTAGTTAACCTACATTGTCCAAGTCCCTGATAGGGAACCTAAATAGTCCAAGTATCCGCTAGGTAACCTACATAGTCCAAATGCCCGCTAGTAATGTACATAATCCAAGTGCCCGTTAGGTAACCTAGATAGTCTATATGCCCGCTAGGGAACCCACATAGTCCAAGTGCCCGTTCGAGAACTTACATAGTCAAAGGGCCTGCTAGGGAACCTACATAGTCCAATTGCCCGCTAGGGAACTTTCATAGTCCGAGTGCCTGCTAGGGATCCTACATAATTCAAGTGCCCTTTAGGGAACCTATATATTCCAAGTGCCCGCTAGGGAACCTAGATAGTCCAAATGCCCGCTAGGGAACCTAGATAGTCCAAGTGCACACTGGGTAACCTACATAGTCCAAATGCCCGCTAGTAAACTACATAGTCCAAGTGCAAGAAGGGAACCTACATAATCCAAGTGCCCACTAGGGAACCTACATAGTCCAAATGCCCGTTAGGTAACCTAGATAGTCCAAATGCCCGCTAGGGTACCCACTTAGTCCAAGTGCCCGCTAGGGAACCTACATAGTCAAAGTGCCCGCTAGGGTACCTGCATCGTCCAAGTGCCCCCTAGGGTACCTGCATCGTCCAAGTGCCCGCTAGTTAACCTAGATAGTCCAAGTTCCTGTTAGCTAACCTACATAGTCCAAGTGCCCATTCGTTAACCTAGATAATCCAAGTGCCCGCTAGGTAACCTACATAGTCCAAGGGCCCGCTAGGTAACCTACATAGTCCAAATACCCGTTAGGTAACCTAGATAGTCCAAGTTCCTGTTAGCTAACCTACATAGTCCAAGTGCCCATTCGTTAACCTAGATAATCCAAGTGCCCGCTAGGTAACCTACATAGTCCAAGGGCCCGCTAGGTAACCTACATAGTCCAAATACCCGTTATGTAACCTAGATAGTCCAAGTTCCTGTTAGCTAACCTACATAGTCCAAGTGCCCGTTTGTTAACCTAGATAGTCCAAGTGCCCGCTAGGTAACCTACATAGTCCAAGGGCCCGCTAGGGAACCTACATAGTCCAAGAGCCAGCTAGATAACTTAGATAATCCAAGTGCCCGTTAGCTAACATAGATAGTCCAAGTGACTGCTAGGTAACCTACATGGTCCAAGTGCTCGTTCGTTAACCTAGATAGTCCAATTGCCCGCTAGGTAACCTAGACAGTCCAAGTGCCCGCTAGGTAACCTAGACAGTCCAAGTGCCCGCTAGGTAACCTAGACAGTCCAAGTGCCTGCTAGGCAACCTACATAGTCCAAGTGCCCGTTTGCTAACCTAGATCGTCAAAGTGCCCGCTAGTTAACCTACATAGTCCAATGGCCCGCTAGTTAACCTACATAGTCCAAGTGCCCGTTCGTTAACCTAGATAGTCCAAGTGCCCGCTAGGTAGACAGTCCAAGTGCCTGCTAGGTAACCTACATAGTCCAAGTGCCCGCTAGGTAACTTACATAGTCCAAATGCCCGCTAGTAAACTACATAGTCCAAGAGCAAGAAGGGAACCTACATAATCCAAGTGCCCGCTAGGGAACCTACAAAGTCCAAGTGCCCGCTAGATAACTTAGATAATCCAAGTGCCCGTTAGCTAACATAGAAAGTCCAAGTGCCCGCTAGGTAACCTAGACATTCCAAGTGCCCGCTAGTTAACCTACATAGTCCAAGGGCCCGCTAGTTAACCTAGATAGTCCAAGTGCCCACTAGGTAACTAACATAATCCAAATGCCCGCTAGTAAACTACATAGTCCAAGTGCAAGAAGGGAACCTACATAATCCAAGTGCCCGCTAGGGAACCTACATAGTCCAAATGCCCGTTAGGTAACCTAGATAGTCCAAGTTCCTGTTCCTAACCTACATAGTCCAAGTGCCCGTTCGTTAACCTAGATAGTCCAAGTGCCCGCTAGGTAACCTACATAGTCCAAGTGCCCGCTAGGGAACCTGAATCATCCTAGTGCCCGTTCGTTAACCTAGATAGTCCAAGAGCCCGCTAGGTAACCTACATAGTCCAAGGGCCCGCTAGGTAACCTACATAGTCCAAGTACCCGCTAGATAACTTAGATAATTCAAGTGCCCGTTAGCTAACATAGATAGTCCAAGTGCCCGCTAGGGAACCTACATAGTCAAAGTGCCCGCTAGGGAACCTGCATTGTGCAAGTGCCCGCAAGTTAACCTAGATAGTCCAAGTGCCCGCTAGTTAACCTACATAGTCCAAGGTCAGCTAGTTAACCAAGATAGTCCAAGTGCCCGCTAGTTAACCTACATAGTCCAAGAACCCGCTAGTTAACCTAGATAATCCAAGTGCCCGCAAGTTAACCTACATAGTCCAAGTGCCCGTTTGCTAACCTAGATCGTCAAAGTGCCCGCTAGTTAACCTACATAGTCGAATGGCCCGCTAGTTAACCTACATAGTCCAAGTGCCCGTTCGTTAACCTAGATAGTCCAAGTGCCTGCTAGGTAAACTAGACAGCCCAAGTGCCTGCTAGGTAAACTAGACAGCCCAAGTGCCTGCTAGGTAACCTACATAGTCCAAGAGCCCGCTAGGTAACTTACATAGTCCAAATGCCCGCTAGTAAATTACATAGTCCAAGTGAAAGAAGGGAACCTACATAATCCAAGTGCCCGCTAGGGAACCTACATAGTCCAAATGCCCGTTAGGTAACCTAGATAGTCCAAGTTCCTGTTAGCTAACCTACATAGTCCAAGTGACCGTTCGTTAACCTAGATAGTCCAAGTGCCCGCTAGGTAACCTACATAGTCCAAGTGCCCGCTTGGGAACCTGCATGTCCAAGTGCCCGCTATTTAACCTAGATAGTGCAAGTTCCTGTTAGCTATCCTACATAGTCCAAGTGCCCGTTCGTTTACCTAGATAGTCCAAGTGCCCGCTAGGTAACCTACATAGTCCAAGGGCCCGCTAGGTAACCTACATAGTCCAAGTGCCCGCTAGATAACTTAGATAATCCAAGTGCCCGTTAGCTAACATAGATAGTCCAAGTGCCCGCTAGGTAACCTAGACAGTCCAAGTGCCTGCTAGGTAACCTACATAGTCCAAGTGCCCGTTTGCTAACCTAGATCGTCAAAGTGCCCGCTAGTTAACCTACATAGTCCAATGGCCCGCTAGTTAACCTAGATAGTCCAAGTGCCCGCTAGTTAACCTACATTGTCCAAGTCCCTGAAAGGGAACCTACATAGTCCAAATGCCCGCTAGGTAACTTACATAGTCCAAATGCCCGTTAGTAAACTACATAGTACAAGTGCAAGAATGGAACCTACATAATCCAAGTGCCTGCTAGGGAACCTACATAGTCCAAATGCCCGTTAGGTAACCTAGATCGTCCAAGTTCCTGTTAGCTAACCTACATAGTCCAAGTGCCCGTTCGTTAACCTAGATAGTCCAAGTGCCCGCTAGGTAACCTACATAGTCCAAGTATCTGCTAGGTAGCCTACATAGTCCAAATGCCCGCTAGTAACGTACATAGTCCAAGTGCCCGTTAGGTAACCTAGATAGTCCATATGCCCTCTAGGGAACCCACATAGTCCAAGTGCCCGTTGGAGAACTTACATAGTCAAAGGGCCTGCTAGGGAACCTACATAGTCCAATTGCCCGCTAGGGAACCTTCATAGTCCGAGTGCCTGCTAGGGATCCTACATAGTCCAAGTGCCCTTTAGGGAACCTATATAGTCCAAGTGCCTGCTAGGGAACCTAGATAGTCCAAGTGCCCACGAGGGAACCTAGATAGTCCACGTGCCCGCTAGGTAACCTACATAGTCCAAATGCCCGCTAGTAAACTACATAGTCCAAGTGCAAGAAGGGAACCTACATAATCCAAGTGCCCACTAGTGAACCTACATAGTCCAAATGCCCTTTAGGTAACCTAGATAGTCCAAATGCCCCCTAGGGTACCCACATAGTCCAAGTGCCCTCTAGGGAACCTACATAGTCAAAGTGCCCACTAGGGTACCTACATCGTCCAAGTGCCCGCTAGTTAACCTAGATAGTCCAAGGGCCCGCTAGTTAACCTAGATAGTCCAAGTGCCCGCTAGGTTAACTAGACAGTCCAAGTTCCCGCTAGTTAACCTACATTGTCCAAGTCCCTGATAGGGAACCTAAATAGTCCAAGTATCCGCTAGGTAACCTACATAGTCCAAATGCCCGCTAGTAATGTACATAGTCCAAGTGCCCGTTAGGTAACCTAGATAGTCTATATGCCCGCTAGGGAACCCACATAGTCCAAGTGCCCGTTCGAGAACTTACATAGTCAAAGGGCCTGCTAGGGAACCTACATAGTCCAATTGCCCGCTAGGGAACTTTCATAGTCCGAGTGCCTGCTAGGGATCCTACATAATTCAAGTGCCCTTTAGGGAACCTATATAGTCCAAGTGCCCGCTAGGGAACCTAGATAGTCCAAGTGCCCGCTAGGGAACCTAGATAGTCCAAGTGCACACTGGGTAACCTACATAGTCCAAATGCCCGCTAGTAAACTACATAGTCCAAGTGCAAGAAGGGAACCTACATAATCCAAGTGCCCACTAGGGAACCTACATAGTCCAAATGCCCGTTAGGTAACCTAGATAGTCCAAATGCCCGCTAGGGTACCCACTTAGTCCAAGTGCCCGCTAGGGAACCTACATAGTCAAAGTGCCCGCTAGGGTACCTGCATCGTCCAAGTGCCCCCTAGGGTACCTGCATCGTCCAAGTGCCCGCTAGTTAACCTAGATAGTCCAAGTTCCTGTTAGCTAACCTACATAGTCCAAGTGCCCATTCGTTAACCTAGATAATCCAAGTGCCCGCTAGGTAACCTACATAGTCCAAGGGCCCGCTAGGTAACCTACATAGTCCAAATACCCGTTAGGTAACCTAGATAGTCCAAGTTCCTGTTAGCTAACCTACATAGTCCAAGTGCCCATTCGTTAACCTAGATAATCCAAGTGCCCGCTAGGTAACCTACATAGTCCAAGGGCCCGCTAGGTAACCTACATAGTCCAAATACCCGTTATGTAACCTAGATAGTCCAAGTTCCTGTTAGCTAACCTACATAGTCCAAGTGCCCGTTTGTTAACCTACATAGTCCAAGTGCCCGCTAGGTAACCTACATAGTCCAAGGGCCCGCTAGGGAACCTACATAGTCCAAGAGCCAGCTAGATAACTTAGATAATCCAAGTGCCCGTTAGCTAACATAGATAGTCCAAGTGACTGCTAGGTAACCTACATGGTCCAAGTGCTCGTTCGTTAACCTAGATAGTCCAATTGCCCGCTAGGTAACCTAGACAGTCCAAGTGCCCGCTAGGTAACCTAGACAGTCCAAGTGCCCGCTAGGTAACCTAGACAGTCCAAGTGCCTGCTAGGCAACCTACATAGTCCAAGTGCCCGTTTGCTAACCTAGATCGTCAAAGTGCCCGCTAGTTAACCTACATAGTCCAATGGCCCGCTAGTTAACCTACATAGTCCAAGTGCCCGTTCGTTAACCTAGATAGTCCAAGTGCCCGCTAGGTAGACAGTCCAAGTGCCTGCTAGGTAACCTACATAGTCCAAGTGCCCGCTAGGTAACTTACATAGTCCAAATGCCCGCTAGTAAACTACATAGTCCAAGAGCAAGAAGGGAACCTACATAATCCAAGTGCCCGCTAGGGAACCTACAAAGTCCAAGTGCCCGCTAGATAACTTAGATAATCCAAGTGCCCGTTAGCTAACATAGAAAGTCCAAGTGCCCGCTAGGTAACCTAGACATTCCAAGTGCCTGCTAGGTAACCTACATAGTCTAAGTGCCCGTTTGCCAACCTAGATCGTCCAAGTGCCCGCTAGTTAACCTACATAGTCCAATGGCCCGCTAGTTAACCTAGATAGTCCAAGTGCCCGCTAGTTAACCTACATTGTCCAAGTCCCTGAAAGGGAACCTACATAGTCCAAGTGCCCGCTAGGTAACTTACATAGTCCAAATGCCCGCTAGTAAACTACATAGTACAAGTGCAAGAAGGGAACCTACATAATCCAAGTGCCTGCTAGGGAACCTACATAGTCCAAATGCCCGTTAGGTAACCTAGATAGTCCAAGTTCCTGTTAGCTAACCTACATAGTCCAAGTGCCCGTTCGTTAACCTAGATAGTCCAAGTGCCCGCTAGGTAACCTACATAGTCCAAGTATCCGCTAGGTAGCCTACATAGTCCAAATGCCCGCTAGTAACGTACATAGTCCAAGTGCCCGTTAGGTAACCTAGATAGTCCATATGCCCTCTAGGGAACCCACATAGTCCAAGTGCCCGTTAGAGAACTTACATAGTCAAAGGGCCTGCTAGGGAACCTACATAGTCCAATTGCCCGCTAGGGAACCTTCATAGTCCGAGTGCCTGCTAGGGATCCTACATAATCCAAGTGCCCTTTAGGGAACCTATATAGTCCAAGTGCCCGCTAGGGAACCTAGATAGTCCAAGTGCCCGCTAGGGAACCTAGATAGTCCAAGTGCCCGCTAGGTAACCTACATAGTCCAAATGTCCGCTAGTAAACTACATAGTCCAAGTGCAAGAAGGGAACCTACATAATCCAAGTGCCCACTAGTTAACCTAGATAGTCCAAGTTCCTGTTAGCTAACCAACATAGTCCAAGTGCCCATTCGTTAACCTAGATAGTCCATGTGCCCGCTAGGTAACCTACATAGTCCAAGGGCCCGCTAGGTAACCTACATAGTCCAAGTGCCTGCTAGGTAACTTAGATAGTCCAAGTGCCCGTTAGCTAACCTAGATAGTCCAAGTGCCCGCTAGGTTACCTACATAGTCCAAGTGCCCGTTCGTTAACCTAGATAGTCCAAGTGCCCGCTAGGGAACCTACATAGTCCAAATGCCCGTTAGGTAACCTAGATAGTCCAAGTTCCTGTTAGCTAACCCAGATCGTCAAAGTGCCCGCTAGTTAACCTACATAGTCCAATGGCCCGCTAGTTAACCTAGATAGTCCAAGTGCCCGCTAGTTAACCTACATTGTCCAAGTCCCTGAATGGGAACCTACATAGTCCAAGTGCCCGCTAGGTAACTTACATAGTCCAAATGCCCGCTAGTAAACTACATAGTACAAGTGCAAGAAGGGAACCTACATAATCCAAGTACCTGCTAGGGAACCTACATAGTCCAAATGCCCGTTAGGTAACCTAGATAGTCCAAGTTCCTGTTAGCTAACCTACATAGTCCAAGTGCCCGTTCGTTAACCTAGATAGTCCAAGTGCCCGCTAGGTAACCTACATAGTCCAAGTATCCCCTAGGTAGCCTACATAGTCCAAATGCCCGCTAGTAACGTACATAGTCCAAGTGCCCGTTAGGTAACCTAGATTGTCCATATGCCCTCTAGGGAACCCACATAGTCCAAGTGCCCTTTAGAGAACTTACATAGTCAAAGGGCCTGCTAGGGAACCTACATAGTCCAAATGCCCGCTAGGGAACCTTCATAGTCCGAGTGCCTGCTAGGGATCCTACATAGTCCAAGTGCCCTTTAGGGAACCTATATAGTCCAAGTGCCTGCTAGGGAACCTAGATAGTCCAAGTGCCCGCTAGGGAACCTAGATAGTCCAAGTGCCCACTAGGTAACCTACATAGTCCAAATGTCCGCAAGTAAACTACATAGTCCAAGTGCAAGAAGGGAACCTACATAATCCAAGTGCCCACTAGTGAACCTACATAGTCCAAATGCCCTTTAGGTAACCTAGATAGTCCAAATGCCCGCTAGGGTACCCACATAGTCCAAGTGCCCTCTTGGGAACCTACATAGTCAAAGTGCCCGCTAGGGTACCTGCATCGTCCAAGTGCCCGCTAGTTAACCTAGATAGTCCAAGTTCCTGTTAGCTAACCAACATAGTCCAAGTGCCCATTCGTTAACCTAGATAGTCCGTGTGCCCGCTAGGTAACCTACATAGTCCAAGGGCCCGCTAGGTAACCTACATAGTCCAAGTGCCGGCTAGGTAACTTCGATAGTCCAAGTGCCCGTTAGCTAACCTAGATAGTCCAAGTGCCCGCTAGGTTACCTACATAGTCCAAGTGCCCGTTCGTTAACCTAGATAGTCCAAGTGCCTGCTAGGTAACCTACATAGTCCAAGGGCCCGGTAGTTAACCTAGATAGTCCAAGTGCCCGCTAGGTAAACTAGACAGTCCAAGTGCCTGCTAGGTAACCTATATAGTCCAAGTGCAAGAAGGGAACCTACATAATCCAAGTGCCCGCTAGGGAACCTACATAGTCCAAATGCCCGTTAGGTAACCTAGATAGTTCAAGTTCCTGTTAGCTAACCTACATAGTCCAAGTGCCTGTTCGTTAACCTAGATAGTCCAAGTGCCCGCTAGGTAACCTAGACAATCCAAGTGCCCGCTAGTTAACCTACATAGTCCAAGGGCCCGCTAGTTAACCTAGATAGTCCAAGTGCCCACTAGGTAACTAACATAATCCAAATGCCCGCTAGTAAACTACATAGTCCAAGTGCAAGAAGGGAACCTACATAATCCAAGTGCCCGCTAGGGAACCTACATAGTCCAAATGCCCGTTAGGTAACCTAGATAGTCCAAGTTCCTGTTCCTAACCTACATAGTCCAAGTGCCCGTTCGTTAACCTAGATAGTCCAAGTGCCCGCTAGGTAACCTACATAGTCCAAGTGCCCGCTAGGGAACCTGCATCGTCCTAGTGCCCGTTCGTTAACCTAGATAGTCCAAGAGCCCGCTAGGTAACCTACATAGTCCAAGGGCCCGCTAGGTAACCTACATAGTCCAAGTACCCGCTAGATAACTTAGATAATTCAAGTGCCCGTTAGCTAACATAGATAGTCCAAGTGCCCGCTAGGGAACCTACATAGTCAAAGTGCCCGCTAGGGAACCTGCATTGTGCAAGTGCCCGGAAGTTAACCTAGATAGTCCAAGTGCCCGCTAGTTAACCTACATAGTCCAAGGTCAGCTAGTTAACCTAGATAGTCCAAGTGCCCGCTAGTTAACCTACATAGTCCAAGAACCCGCTAGTTAACCTAGATAATCCAAGTGCCCGCAAGTTAACCTACATAGTCCAAGTGCCCGTTTGCTAACCTAGATTGTCAAAGTGCCCGCTAGTTAACCTACATAGTCGAATGGCCCGCTAGTTAACCTACATAGTCCAAGTGCCCGTTCGTTAACCTAGATAGTCCAAGTGCCTGCTAGGTAAACTAGACAGCCCAAGTGCCTGCTAGGTAACCTACATAGTCCAAGAGCCCGCTAGGTAACTTACATAGTCCAAATGCCCGCTAGTAAATTACATAGTCCAAGTGAAAAAAGGGAACCTACATAATCCAAGTGCCCGCTAGGGAACCTACATAGTCCAAATGCCCGTTAGGTAACCTAGATAGTCCAAGTTCCTGTTAGCTAACCTACATAGTCCAAGTGCCCGTTCGTTAACCTAGATAGTCCAAGTGCCCGTTAGGTAACCTTCATAGTCCAAGTGCCCGCTTGGGAACCTGCATGTCCAAGTGCCCGCTATTTAACCTAGATAGTCCAAGTTCCTGTTAGCTATCCTACATAGTCCAAGTGCCCGTTCGTTAACCTAGATAATCCAAGTGCCCGCTAGGTAACCTACATAGTCCAAGGGCCCGCTAGGTAACCTACATAGTCCAAGTGCCCGCTAGATAACTTAGATAATCCAAGTGCCCGTTAGCTAACATAGATAGTCCAAGTGCCCACTAGGTAACCTAGACAGTCCAAGTGCCTGCTAGGTAACCTACATAGTCCAAGTGCCCGTTTGCTAACCTAGATCGTCAAAGTGCCCGCTAGTTAACCTACATAGTCCAATGGCCCGCTAGTTAACCTAGATAGTCCAAGTGCCCGCTAGTTAACCTACATTGTCCAAGTCCCTGAAAGGGAACCTACATAGTCCAAGTGCCCGCTAGGTAACTTACATAGTCCAAATGCCCGTTAGTAAACTACATAGTACAAGTGCAAGAATGGAACCTACATAATCCAAGTGCCTGCTAGGGAACCTACATAGTCCAAATGCCCGTTAGGTAACCTAGATAGTCCAAGTTCCTGTTAGCTAACCTACATAGTCCAAGTGCCCGTTCGTTAACCTAGATTGTCCAAGTGCCCGCTAGGTAACCTACATAGTCCAAGTATCTCCTAGGTAGCCTACATAGTCCAAATGCCCGCTAGTAACGTACATAGTCCATGTGCCCGCTAGGTAACCTACATAGTCCAAGGGCCCACTAGGTAACCTACATAGTCCAAGTGCCCGCTAGGTAACTTAGATAGTCCAAGTGCCCGTTAGCTAACCTAGATAGTCCAAGTGCCCGCTAGGTTACCTACATAGTCCATGTGCCCGTTCGTTAACCTAGATAGTCCAAGTGCCCGCTAGGTAACCTACATAGTCCAAGGGCCCGGTAGTTAACCTAGATAGTCCAAGTGCCCGCTAGGTAAACTAGACAGTCCAAGTGCCTGCTAGGTAACCTACATAGTCCAAGTGCAAGAAGGGAACCTACATAATCCAAGTGCCCGCTAGGGAACCTACATAGTCCAAATGCCCGTTAGGTAACCTAGATAGTTCAAGTTCCTGTTAGCTAACCTACATAGTCCAAGTGCCTGTTCGTTAACCTAGATAGTCCAAGTGCCCGCTAGGTAACCTAGACAATCCAAGTGCCCGCTAGTTAACCTACATAGTCCAAGGGCCCGCTAGTTAACCTAGATAGTCCAAGTGCCCACTAGGTAACTAACATAATCCAAATGCCCGTTAGTAAACTACATAGTCCAAGTGCAAGAAGGGAACCTACATAATCCAAGTGCCCGCTAGGGAACCTACATAGTCCAAATGCCCGTTAGGTGACCTAGATAGTCCAAGTTCCTGTTCCTAACCTACATAGTCCAAGTGCCCGTTCGTTAACCTAGATAGTCAAAGTGCCCGCTAGGTAACCTACATAGTCCAAGTGCCCGCTAGGGAACCTGCATCGTCCTAGTGCCCGTTTGTTAACCTAGATAGTCCAAGTGCCCGCTAGGTAACCTACATAGTCCAAGGGCCCGCTAGGTAACCTACATACTCCAAGTACCCGCTAGATAACTTAGATAATTCAAGTGCCCGTTAGCTAACATAGATAGTCCAAGTGCCCGCTAGGGAACCTACATAGTCAAAGTGCCCGCTAGGGAACCTGCATTGTGCAAGTGCCCGCAAGTTAACCTAGATAGTCCAAGTGCCCGCTAGTTAACCTACATAGTCCAAGGTCAGCTAGTTAACCTAGATAGTCCAAGTGCCCGCTAGTTAACCTACATAGTCCAAGAACCCGCTAGTTAACCTAGATAATCCAAGTGCCCGCAAGTTAACCTACATAGTCCAAGTGCCCGTTTGCTAACCTAGATCGTCAAAGTGCCCGCTAGTTAACCTACATAGTCCAATGGCCCGCTAGTTAACCTACATAGTCCAAGTGCCCGTTCGTTAACCTAGATAGTCCAAGTGCCTGCTAGGTAAACTAGACAGCCCAAGTGCCTGCTAGGTAACCTACATAGTCCAAGTGCCCGCTAGGTAACTTACAAAGTCCAAATGCCCGCTAGTAAATTACATAGTCCAAGTGAAAGAAGGGAACCTACATAATCCAAGTGCCCGCTAGGGAACCTACATAGTCCAAATGCCCGTTAGGTAACCTAGATAGTCCAAGTTCCTGTTAGCTAACCTACATAGTCCAAGTGCCCGTTCGTTAACCTAGATAGTCCAAGTGCCCGCTAGGTAACCTACATAGTCCAAGTGCCCGCTTGGGAAACTGCATGTCCAAGTGCCCGCTATTTAACCTAGATAGTCCAAGTTCCTGTTAGCTATCCTACATAGTCCAAGTGCCCGTTCGTTAACCTAGATAGTCCAAGAGCCGGGCTAGGTTACCTAGCGGGCACTTGGATTATCTAAGTTACCTAGCGGGCATTTGGACTGTCTATGTTACCTAGCGGGCACTTTGACTATCTAGGTTAACGAAAGGGCACTTGGACTATGTAGGTTACCTAGCGGGCATTTGGATTATCTAGGTTAGCTAACAGGAACTTGGAATATGTAGGTTACCTAGACGGCACTTGGACTATGTAGGTTACCTTGCGGGCACTTGTACTATCTAGGTTACCTAACGGGAACTTGGACTATGTAGGTTAACTTGCGGGCACTTGGAATATCTAGGTTAACTAGCGGGCCCTTGGACTATGTAGGTTAACTAGCGGGCACTTGCACTATCTAGGTTAACTAGCTGACCTTGGACTATGTAGGTTAACTAGCGGGCACTTGGACTATCTAGGTTAACTTGCGGGCACTTGCACAATGCAGGTTCCCTAGCGGGCACTTTGACTATGTAGGTTTCCTAGCGGTCACTTGGACTATATAGGTTCCCTATGGGCACTTGGACTATCTAGGTTCCCTAACGGGCACTTGGAATATATAGGTTCCCTAGCGGGCACTTGGACTATGTAGGTTCCTCAGCGGGCACTTGGACTATGTAGGTTCCCTATCAGGCATTGGACTATGTAGTTTAACTAGCAGGACTTAGGACTATCTAGGTTACCTAGCGGGCACTTGGACTTTGTAGGTTAACTAGCGGACACTTGGACAATCTAGGTTACCTAGTGGGCACTTGAACTATGTACACACCCTAGCGGGCACTTGGACTATCTAGGTTACCTAGCGGGCACTTGGACTATGTACGTCCCCTAGCGGGCACTTGGACAATCTAGGTTAACTAGAGGGCCCTTGGACTATGTAGGTTAACTAGCGGTCCCTTGGACTATCTAGGTAACTAGCGGGCACTTGGACTATCTAGGTTAACTAGCGGGCACATGGACTATCTAGATTAACTACCGGTTCCTTGGACTATCTAGATTAACTCGCGGGCTCTTGGACTATGTAGGTTAACTAGCGGGCACTTGGACTATGTAGTTTTCCTAGCGGGCATTTGGATTACTTAGGTTACCTAGTGGGCACTTGGACTATGTAGGTTACCTAGCGGGCACTTGGACTATGTAGGTTAACTAGAAGGCACTTAGACTATCAAGGTTACCTAGCGGGCCCTTGGACTATGTAGGTTACCAGCGGGCAGTTGGACTATCTATGTTAACGAACGTGCACTTGGACTATGTAGGTAACCTAGCGGGCACTTGGTCTGTCTAGGTTACCTAGCGGGCACTGGGCCTATCTAGGTTAACCAACGGGCACTTGGACTATGTAGGTTAACTGGCGGACAGTTTGACTATCTAGGTTAGCTAACGGGCAATTGGACTATCTAGGTTACCTAGCGGGCACTTGTACTATATAGGTTCCCTAGCGGGCACTTGGACTATCTAGGTTTCCTAGCGGGCACTTTGACTATCTAGGTTAACTAACGGGCACTTGGACTATGTAGGTTGCCTAGCGAGCACATGGACTATGTAGGTTCCCAGCGGGCACTTGGACTATGTAGGTTCCCTATCGGGTACTTGGACTGTCTAGGTTAACTAGCGGGCAATTGGAATGTCTAGGTTACCTAGTGGGCATTTGGACTATGTAGTTTACCTAGCAGGCTCTTGGACTATGTAGGTTAACTAGCGGGCACTTGGACTATCTAGGTTACCTAGCCGGCACATGGACTATGTAGGTTAACGAACGTGCCCTTGGACTATGTAGGTTACCTAGCGAGCACTTGGACTATGTAGGTTCCCAGCGGGCACTTGGACTATGTAGGTTCCCTATCGGGTACTTGGACTGTCTTGGTTAACTAGCGGGCAATTGGACTGTCTAGGTTGCCTAGAGGGCACTTGGACTATGTAGTTTACCTAGCAGGCTCTTGGACTATGTAGGTTAACTAGCGGGCACTTAGACTATCTACGTTACCTCGCCGGCACTTGGACTATGTAGGTTAAGGAACGTGCACTTGGACTATGTAGGTTACCTAGCGGGCACTTGGCCTATCTAGGTTAACGAACGGACACTTGGACCATGTAGGTTAACTAGCGGACACTTCGACTATCTAGGTTAGCTAATGGGCAATAGGACTATCTAGGTTTCCTAGCGGGCACTTGGACTATGTAGGCTCCCTAGCGGGCACTTGGACTATTTAGGTTACCTAGCAGGCACTTTGACTATCTAGGTTAACTAACGGGCACTTGGACTATGTAGGTTGCCAACGAGCACTTGGACTATGTAGGTTCCCTAGCGGGCACTTGGACTATGTAGGTTCCCTATCGGGTACTTGGACTGTCTAGGTTAACTAGCGGGCAATTGGACTGTCTAGGTTACCTAGTGGGCACATGGACTATGTAGTTTACCTAGCAGGCACTTGGACTATGTAGGTTAACTAGTGGGCACTTGGACTGTCTAGGTAACCTAGAGGGCACTTGGACTATCTAGGTTAATGAACGGGCACTTGGACTATGTAGGTAACCTAGCAGGCACTTGTACTGTCTAGGTTACCTAGCGGGCATTTTGACTATCTAGGTAAACGAACGGGCACTTGGATATGTAGGTTACCTACCGGGCACATGGACTATGTAGGATCCCTATCGGACATTTGGACTACTTAGGTTAACTAGCGGACACTTGGACTATCTAGGTTAACGAACGTGCACTTGGACTATGTAGGTAACCTAGCGGGCACTTGGACTGTCTAGGTTACCTAGCGGGCACTTGGCCTATCTAGGTTAACGAAGGGCACTTGGACTATGTAGGTTAACTAGCGGACACTTCGACTATCTAGGTTAGCTAATGGGCAATTGGACTATCTAGGTTACCTAGCGGGCACTTGGACTATCTAGGTTAACGAACGGGCACTTGGACTATGTAGGTTAACTAGCGGATACTTCGACTATGTAGGTTCCCTCGCGGGCACTTGGACTATTTAGGTTACCTAGCAGGCACTTTGACTATCTCTGTCAACTAACGGGCAGTCGGATTATGTCGGTTGCCTAGCGAGTTCTTGGACTATGTACGTCCCCTAGGGGGCACTTGGACTATCTAGGTTAACTAGAGGGCCCTTGTACTATGTAGATTAACTAGCGGGCACTTGGATTATCTAGGTTAACTAGCGGGCACTTGGACGATCTAGGTTAACTAACGGGCACTTGGACTATCTAGGTTAACTAGGGGGCACTGGACTATCTAGAGTAACTAGCGGGCCCTTGGATTATCTAGGTTTACTAGCGGGCACTTGGACTCTCTAGGTTAACTAGCGGGCACTTGGACTATGTAGTTTCCCTAGCGGGCATTTGGATTATTTAGGTTACCTACTGGGCACTTGGACTATGTATGTTACCTAGCGGGCACTTGCACTATGTAGGTTACCTAGAAGGCACTTGGACTATCAAGGTTACCTAGCGGGCCCTTGGACTATTTAGGTTACCAGCGGGCACTTGGACTATCTAGGTTAACGAACGTGGACTTGGACTATGTAGGTAACCTAGCGGGCACTTGGCCTATCTAGGTTAACCAACGGGCACTTGGACTATGTAGGTTAACTGGCAGATACTTCGACTATCTAGGTTAGCTAACGGGCAATTGGACTATCTAGGTTACCTAGCGGGCACTTGGACTATGTAGGTTCCCTAGCGGGCACTTGGACTATTTAGGTTTCCTAGCAGGCACTTTGACTATCTAGGTTAACTAACGGGCACTTGTACTATGTAGGTTTCCTAGCGAGCACTTGGACTATGTAGGTTCCCAGCGGGCACTTGGACTGTCTAGGTTAACTAGCGGGCAATTGGACTGTCTAAGTTACCTAGTGGGCACTCGGACTATGTAGTTTACCTAGCAGGCACTTGGACTATCTAGGTCAACTAACGGGCAGTTGGACTATGTAGGTTGCCTAGCGAGCACTTGGACTATGTACGTTCCCTAGCGGGCACTTGGACTATCTAGGTTAACTAGAGGGCCCTTGGACTATGTAGATTAACTAGCGGGCACTTGGATTATCTAGGTTAACTAGCCGTCACTTGGACGATCTAGGTTAACTAGCGGGCACTGGACTATCTAGATTAACTAGCGGGCCCTTGGACTATCTAGGTTTACTAGCGGGCACTTGGACTATCTAGGTTAACTAGCGGGCACTTGGACTATGTAGTTTCCCTATCGGGCATTTGGATTATTTAGGTTACCTACTGGGCACTTGGACTATGTATGTTACCTAGCGGGCACTTGGACTATGTAGGTTAACTAGAAGGCACTTGGACTATCAAGGTTACCTAGCGGGCCCTTGGACTATTCAGGTTACCAGCGGGCACTTGGACTATCTAGGTTAACGAACGTGCACTTGGACTATGTAGGTAACCTAGCGGACACTTGGACTGTCTAGGTTACCTAGCGGGCACTTGGCCTATCTAGGTTAACCAACGGGCAATTGGACTATGTAGGTTAACTGGCGGACACTTTGAGTATCTAGGTTAGCTAACGGGCAATTGGACTATGTAGGTTCCCTAGTGGGCACTTGGACTATTTAGGTTTCCTAGCAGGCACTTTGACTATCTAGGTTAACTAACGGGCACTTGGACTATGTAGGTTACCTAGCGAGCACTTGGACTATGTAGGTTCCCAGCGGGCACTTGGACTATGTTGGTTCCCTATCGGGTACTTGGACTGTCTAGGTTAACTAGCGGGCAATTGGACTGTCTAGGTTACCTAGTGGGCACTTGGACTATGTAGTTTTCCTAGCAGGCACTTGGACTATGTACTTAACTAGAGGGCACTTGGACTATGTAGGTTAACGAACGGGCACTTGGACTATGTAGGTAACATAATGGTCACTTGAACTGTCTAGGTTACCTAGCGGGGACTTGGACTATGTAGTTTAACTAGCGGGCACTTGGACTATGTAGGATCCCTATCGGACATTTGTACTACTTAGGTTAATTAGCGGGCACTCTGACTATCTAGGTTAACTAGCGGGAACTTGGACTATCTAGGTCAACTAGAGGGCCCTTGTACTATGTAGGTTAACTAGCGGGCACTTGGACTCTCTTGGTTAACTAGCGGACCTTGGATTATCTAGGTTAACTAGCGGGCACTTGTACTATGTACATCCCCTAGTGGACACTTGGACTATCTAAGTTAACTAACGGGCACTAGGACTATCTAGGTTAAATAGCGGGCACTTGGACTATCTAGGTTACCTAGCGGGCACGTGGACTATGTAGGTTAACTAGCGGACACTTGCATGATCTAGGTTAACTAGCGGGCCCTTGCACTATGTAGGTTAACTAGCGGGCCCATGGATTATGTAGGTTTACTAGCAGGCACTTGGACTATCTAGGTTAACTAGCAGGCACTTGGACTGTCTAGGTAACCTAGCGGGCACTTGGACTATCTAGGTTAACGAACGGGCACTTGGACTATGTAGGTAACCTTGCGAGCACTTGGACAGTCTAGGTTACCTAGCGGGCACTTTGACTATCTAGGTTAACGAATGGGCACTTGGACTATGTAGGTTACCTAGCGGGCACTTGGACTATGTAGGATCCCTATCAGACATTTGTACTACTTAGGTTAACTAGCGGGCAATTTGAGTATCTAGGTTAACTAGCGGGCACTTGGACTATCTAGGTCAACTAGCGGGCCCTTGTACTATGTAGGTTAACAAGCGGGCACTTGGACTATCTAGGTTAACTAGCGGATCTTGGACTATGTAGGTTAACTACCGGGCCCTTGGACTATGTACATACCCTAGGGCGCACTTGGACTATCTAGATTACCTAGCGGGCACTTGGACTATGTACGTCCCCTAGTGGGCAATTGGACTATCTAGGTTAACTAACAGGCACTAGGACTATCTAGGTTAACTAGCGAGCACTTGGACTATCTAGGTTACCTAGCAGGCACTTGGATTATGAAGGATCCCTAGCGGGCAGTTGGACAATCTAGGTTAACTAGCGGGCAATTGGAGGATCTAGAATAACGAGCGGGCACTTGGACTATCAAAGTTAACAAGTGAGCCCTTGGACTGTGTAGGTTAACTAGCGGGCCTTTGGACTATCTAGGTTACCTAGTGGGCACTTGGACTATCTAAGGTAACGAACGGGCACTTGGAATATGCAGGTAACCTAGCGGGCACTTGGACTGTCTAGGTTACCTAGCGGGCACTTGGACTTCTAGGTTAACGAATGGGCACTTGGACTATAAAGGTTGCTTAGCGGGCACTTGGACTATCTACGTTAGGTAACGGGCATTTTGAGTATCTAGGTTACATAGCGGGAACTTGGACAATATATGTTACCTAGCGGGCACTTGGACTATCTAGGTTACCTAACGGGCACTTTGACTATCTAGGCTACATAGCGGGCACTTGGACTATGTAGGTTAACTAGCGAGCACTTGGACTCTAGGTTACCTAGTGGGCACTTGGACTATCTATGTTACCTAGCGGGCCCTTGGACTCTGTAGATTTCCTATCGGGCACTTGGACTATCTAGGTTAACGAACGGGCACTTGGAATATGTAGGTAACCTAGTGGGCACTTGGACAGTCTAGGTTGCCTAGCGGGCACTTGGACTATCTAAGGTAACGAACGGGCACTTGGAATATGCAGGTAACCTAGCGGGCACTTGGACTGTCTAGGTTACCTAGCGGGCACTTGGACTTCTAGGTTAACGAACGGGCACTTGGACTGTGTAGGTTGCTTAGCGGGCACTTGGACTATCTAGGTTAGGTAACGGGCACTTTGAGTATCTAGGTTACTTAGCGGGAACTTGGACAATATATGCTACCTAGCGGGCACTTGGACTATCTAGGTTACCTAACGGGCGCTTTGGCTATCTAGGTTACATAGCGGGCACTTGGACTATGTAGGTTAACTAGCGAGCACTTGGACTCTAGGTTACCTAACGGGCACTTGGACTATCTAGGTTACCTAGCGGGCCCTTGGACTATGTATATTTCCTAGCGGGCACTTGGATTATCTAGGTTAACGAACGGGCACTTGGAATATGTAGGTAACCTAGCGGGCACTTGGACAGTCTAGGTTACCTACCGGGCACTTGGACTATCTAGGTTAACGAACGGGCACTTGGACTATGTAAGTTACCTAGCGGGCACTTGGACTATGTAGGATTCCTATCAGACATTTGGACTACTTAGGTTACCTAGCGTGCACTTGGACTATCTAGGTTAACTAGCGGGCACTTGGACTATCTAGGTCAACTAGCGGGCCCTTGTACTATGTAGGTTAACTAGCGAGCACTTGGAGTATCTAGGTTAACTAGCGGACCTTGGACTACATAGGTTAACTAGCGGGCCATTGGACAATGTAGGTTAACTAGCGGGCACTTGGACGATCTAGGTTAACTAGAGGGCACTTGGACTATCTAGGTTAACTAGCGGACACTTGGATGATCAATGTTAACTAGCGGGCCCTTTGACTATCTAGGTTAGCTAACTGGCACTTGGACTATGTAGGTTAACTAGCAGACACTTGCACGATCTAGGTTAACTAGCGGGCTCTTGCACTATGTAGGTTAACTAGTGGGCCCATTGACTATGTTGGTTAACTAGCGGGCACTGGGACGATCTAGGTTAACTAGCGGGCACTTGGACTATGTAGGTTCCCTAGCGGGCATTTGGACTATATAGATAACCTAGCGGTCATTTAGACTTTGTAGGTTACCTAGCGGGCCCTTGGACTATGTAGGTTAACTAGCGGGCCCTTGGACTATGTAGGTTACCTAGCGGGCACTTGGATGATCTAGGTTAACTAGCGGGTACTTGGACTATGTAGGTTAACTAGCGGGCCCTTGGACTATGTAGATTCCCTAGCGGGCATTTGGACTACATAGATAAGCTAGCGGGCACTTAGATTTTGAAGGTTACCTAGCGGGCACTTGGACTATCTAGGTTACCTAGCTGGCAATTGAACTATCTACGTTACCTAGCGGTTCTGGGAGTATGTAGGTTACCTAGCGGGCTGTTGGACTATCTAGGTTACCACGCGGGCACTTGGACTATCTAGGTTAACTAACGGGCACTTGGACTATGTAGGTTACCTAGCGGGCACTTGGACTATGTAGGTTAACTAGAAGGCACTTGGACTATCAAGGTTACCTAGCGGGCCCTTGGACTATGTAGGTTACCAGCGGGCACTTGGACTATCTAGGTTAACGAACGTGCACTTGGACTATGTAGGTAACCTAGCGGGCACTTGGACTGTCTAGGTTACCTAGTGGGCACTTGGCCTATCTATGTTAATGAACGGGCACTTGGACTATGTAGGTTAACTAGCGGGCACTTGGACTATTTAGGTTACCTAGCAGGCACTTTGACGATCTAGGTTAACTAACGGGCACTTGGACTATGCAGGTTGCCTAGCGAGCACTTGGACTATGTAGGTTCCCTAGCGAGCACTTAGACTATGTAGGTTCCCTATCGGGTACTTGGACTGTCTAGGTTAACTAGGGGGCAATTGGACTGTCTAGGTTACCTAGTGGGCACTTGGACTATGTAGTTTACCTAGCAGGCACTTGGACTATGTAGGTTAACTAGCGGGCACTTGGACTATCTAGGTTACCTAGCGGGCACTTGGACAATGTACGTTCCCTAGCGGGCACTTGGGCTATCTCCGTTACCTAGCGGGCACTTGGATTATGTAGGTTAACGAACGGGCACTTGGACTATGTAGGTAACCTAATGGTCACTTGGACTGTCTAGGTTACCTAGCGGGAACTTGGACTATCAAGGTTAACTAGAGGGCCCTTGCTCTATTTAGGTTAACTAGCAGGCCTTTGGACTATGTAAGTTAACTAGAGGGCACTTTGATGATCCTGGTTAACTAGCGGGCACTAGGACTATCTAGGTTAACTAGTGGGCATTTGGACTGTCTATGTTAACTAGAGGGCACTTGGACTATGTAGGTTCCCTAGCGGGCACTTTGACTATGTAGGATCCCTAGCGGGCACTTGGACTATATAGGTTAACTAGCAGGCCCTTGGACTATGTAGGTTAACTAGCGTGCACTTGGACGATCTAGGTTAACTAGCGGGTACTTGGACTATGTAGGTTAACTAGCGGGCCCTTGGACTATGTAGATTATCTAGCGGCACTTGGACTATCTACGTTAACTAGCGGGCCCTTGGACTATGTAGATTCCCTAGCGGGCACTTGGACAATGTATGTTCCCTACGGACACTTGAACTATGTAGGTTCCCTAGCAGGCACTTGGACTATGTAGGTTCCAGAGCGGGCACTTGCACTATGTAAGTTAACTACCGGGAACTTGGACTATGTAGGTAAACTAGCGGGCCCTTGGACTATCTAGGTTACCTAGCGGGCACTTGGACTATGTACGTTCCCTAGCGGGCACTTGGACTATATATGTTAACTAGTGGGCACGTGGAGTATCTGTGTTAACTACCGGGCACTTGGACTATGTAGGTTAACTAGGGGACACTTGCACTATGTAGGTAAACTAGCGGGCCCTTGGACTGTCTATGGTACCTAGCGGGCACTTGGCTATCTAGGTTGCCTAGCGGGCATTTGGACTATCTAGGTTACCTAGCGGGCACTTGGACTATGTAGGTTAACTAGCGGGCACTTGGACTATCTAGGTTACCTAACGGGAACTTGGACTATGTAGGTTAACTAGCGGACACTTGGAATATCTAGGTTAACTAGCGGGCCCTTGGACTATGTAGGTTAACTAGCGGGCACTTAGACTATCTAGGTTAACTAGCGGGTTCTTGGACTATGTAGGTTAACTAGCGGGCACTTGGATATCTAAGTTAACTAGCTGACCTTGGACTATGTAGGTTAACTAGCGGGCACTTGGACTATCTAGGTTAACTAGCTGACCTTGGACTATGTAAGTTAACTAGCGGGCACTTGGATTATCTAGGTTAAGTAGCGGGCACTTACACAATGCAGGTTCCCTAGCGGGCACTTGGACTATATAGGTTCCCTAAGGGCACTTTGACTATGTAGGTTAACTAGTGGGCACTTGGAATATCTAGGTTAACTAGCGGGCCCTTGGACTATGTAGATTAACTAGCGGGCATTTGGACTATCTAGGTTAACTAGCCGGTTCTTGGACTATGTAGATTAACTAGCGGGCACTTGGACTATCTAGGTTAACTAGCTGACCTTGGACTATGTAGGTAAACTAGCCGGCACTTGGACTATCTAGGTTAACTAGCTGACCTTGGACTATGTAAGTTAACTAGTGGGCACTTGGACTGTCTAGGTTAACTAGTGGGCACTTGCAAAATGCAGGTTCCCTAGCGGGCACTTTGACTATGTAGGTTCCCTAGCGGGCACTTGGAATATGTAGGTTCCCTATCAGGCACTTATACTATGGAGGTTCCACTGCGGGCACTTGGACTATGTAGGTTCCCTATCAGGCACTTGGACTATGTAGGTTAACTTGCGGGCAATTGGATGATCAATGTTAACTAGCGGGCACTTGGACTATCTAGGTTAACTAGCGGGCCTTTGGACTATCTAGGTTAATTAGCGGGCACTTGTACAATGCAGGTTCCCTAGCGGGCACTTTGACTATGTAGGTTCCCTAGTGGGCACTTGGACAATATCGGTTCCCTATGGGCACTTGGACTATCTATGTTCCCTAACGGGCACTTGGAATATGTAGGTTCCTCAGTGGGCACTTGGACTATGAAGGTTCCCTATAGGGCATTGGACTATTTAGGTTAACTAGCAGTACCTTGGACTATCTAGGTTACCTAGCGGGCACTTGGACTATGTAGGTTAACTAGCGGACACTTGGACAATCTAGGTTACCTACCGGGCACTTGAACTATGTACAAACAATAGTGGGCACTTAGACTATCTAGGTTACCTAGCGGGCACTTGGACTATGTACGTCCCCTAGCGGGCACGTGGACTATCTAGGTTAACTAGAGGGCCCTTGGACTATGTAGGTTTACTAGCAGGCACTTGGACTATCTAGGTTAACTAGCGGGCACTTGGACTATGTAGTTTCCCTAGCGGGCATTTGGATTATTTAGGTTACCTAGTGGGCACTTGGACTATGTAGGTTACCTAGCGGGCACTTGGATTATCTAGGTTAACTAACGGGCATTTGGACTATGTATGTTCCAGAGCGGGCAATTGTACAATGTAGGTTCCCTAGCGGGCACTTGGACTATCTAGGTTCCCTAAAGGGCACTTGGACTATCTAGGTTACCGAACGGGCACTTGGACTATGTAGGTAAACTAGCGAACAATTGGACGATCTAGGTTAACTAGCAGATACTTGGACTATCTAGGTTAACTAGCGGTCCCTTGGACAATAGTTTAATTAGCGGGCACTTGGACTATGTAGGTTCCCTAGCGGGCATTTACACTATATAGGTTACCTAGCGGGCACTTGGACTATATAGGTTACCTAGTGGGCAATTGGACTATGTAGGTTAACTAGCAGGCCCTTGGACTATCTAGGTTAGCTAACTGGCACTTGGACTATGTAGGTTAACTAGCAGAAACTTGCACGATCTAGGTTAACTAGCGGGCTCTTGCACTATGTAGGTTAACTAGCGGGCCCATTGACTATGTAGGTTAACAAGTGGGCACTTGGACGATATAGGTTAATTAGCGGGCACTTGGATTATCTAGGTTACCTAGCAGGCACTTGGACTATGTAGGTTCCCTAGCGGGCATTTGGACTATATAGATAACCTAGCGGGCACTTAGACTTTGTAGGTAACCTAGCTGGCACTTGAACTATCTACGTTACCTAGCGGGTTCTTGGAGTATGTAGGTTACCTAGCGGTCTGTTGTACTATCTAGGTTACCAAGCGGGCACTTGGACTATCTAGGTTAACTAACGGGCACTTGGACTATGTAGGTTCCCTAGCGGGCCCTTGGACTATGTAAGTTCCTAGCGGGCACTTGGACTATGTGGGTTTCCTGGTGGGCATTTGGACGATCTAGGTTACCTAACGGGCACTTGGACTATGTAGGTTCCCTAGCGGGCACTTGGACTATGTAGGTTCCCTATCGGGCACTTGGACTATGTAGGTTAACTAGAGGGCATTTGGACTATGTAGGTTCCCTATCGGGCACTTGGAGAATGTAGGTTAACTAGGGGGCACTAGGACTATGTAGGTTACCTAGCGGGCCCTTGGACTATCTGGGTTACCTAGCGGGCATTTGGACTATGTAGGATCCCTAACGGGCATTTGGACTATATAGATTACCTAGCGGGCACTTAGACTTTGTAGGTTACCTAGCGGGCACTTGGACTATCTAGGTTACCTAGCTGGCACTTGAACTATCTACGTTATCTAGCGGGTACTTGGTGTATGTAGGTTACATACCGGGCTGTTGGACTACCTAGGTTACCATGCGGGCACTTGGACTATCTAGGTTAACTAACGGGCACTTGGATTATGTAGGTTCCCTAGCGGGCCCTTGGACTATGTAAGTTCCCTAGCGGGCACTTGGACTATGTGGGTTCCCTAGCGGGCATTTGGACTATCTAGGTTACCTAACGGGCACTTGGACTATGTGGGTTCCCTAGCGGGCATTTGGACTATCTAGGTTACCTAGCGGGCACTTGGACTATGTACGTTCCCTAGCGGGCACTTGGATTATCTAGGTTACTTAGCGGGTACTTGGACTATGTACGTTACCTAGCGGGCAATTGGACTATGTACGTTTCCTAACGGGTACTTGGACTATCTATGTTAACTAGCGGGCACTTGGACTATGTAGGTTCCCTATCGGGCACATGGACTAGATAGGTTCCCTAGCAGGCACTTGGTCTATCTAGGTTAACTAGCGGGCACTTGGACTATCTATGTTAAGTAGCGAGCACTTGGACTCTCTAGGTTAACTAGCGGGCATTTAGACTATTAGGGTCCTTAGCGGGCATTTGGACTATATTGGTTACCTATCGGGCACTTGGACTATGTAGGTTAATGAACGGGCACTTGGACTATGTAGGTAACCTAGTGGTCACTTGAACTGTCTAGGTTACCTAGCGGGCACTTGGAGTAGGTAGGTTAACTAGGGGGCACTTGGACTATCTAGGTTAACTAGCGGGCATTTGGACTATATAGATAACCTAGCGGACACTTAGACTTTGTAGGTTACCTAGCGGGCCCTTGGACTATGTAGGTTAACTAGTGGGCCCTTGGATTATATAGGTTACCTAGCGGGCACTTGGACGATCTAGGTTAACTAGCGGATACTTGGACTATGTAGGTTAACTAGCGAGCCCTTGGGCTATAAAGATTAACTAGCGGCACTTTGACTATGTATGTTCCAGAGCGGACACTTGGACTATGTAGGTTCCCTAGAAGGCACTTGGACTATGTAGGTTTCCTAGTGGGCACTTGTACTATGTAGGTTAACTAGTGGACACTTGGACGATCTAGTTTAACTAGCGGGTACTTGGACTATGTAGGTTAACTAGCGGGCCCTTGAACTATGTAGATTAACTAGCGGCAGTTGGACTATCTACGTTAACTAGCGGGCCCTTGGACTATATAGATTCCCTAGCGGGCACTTGGACTACATAGGTTCCCTAGCGGGCACTTAGACTCTGTATGTTCCCTAGCGGGCACTTGGACTATGTATGTTCCTTACGGACACTTGAACTATGTAAGTTAAATAATGGTTACTTGGACTATGTAGGTTAATTAGCGGGCCCTTGGACTATCTAGGTTACCTAGCGGGCACTTGGACTATGTAGGTTAACTACCGGGCACTTGCACTATCTAGGTTACCTAACGGGCACTTGTACTATGTACGTTCCCTAGCGGGCACTTGGACTATCTATGTTAACTAGCGGGCACTTGGACTATGTAGGTTATCTAGAGGACACTTGCACTATATAGGTTACCTAGCGTCACTTGGAATATCTAGGTTAACTAGCAGGCACTTGGACTATCTGGGTTAACTAGCGTGCACTTGGACTATGTAGGTTACTTAGCAGGCACTTGGACTATCTAGTTTACCTAGCGGGCACTTGGACTATGTAGGATCCCTAACGGGCATTTGGACTATATAGATTACCTAGCGGGCACTTAGACTTTGTAGGTTACCTAGCGGGCACTTGGACTATCTATGTTAACTAGCGGGCACTTGGACTATGTAGGTTCCCTATCGGGCACTTGGACTAGATAGGTTCCCTAGCAGGCACTTGGTCTATCTAGGTTAACTAGCGGGCACTTGGACTATCTATGTTAAGTAGCGAGCACTTGGACTCTCTAGGTTAACTAGCGGGCATTTAGACTATTAGGGTCCTTAGCGGGCATTTGGACTATATTGGTTACCTATCGGGCACTTGGACTATGTAGGTTAATGAACGGGCACTTGGACTATGTAGGTAACCTAGTGGTCACTTGAACTGTCTAGGTTACCTAGCGGGCACTTGGAGTAGGTAGGTTAACTAGGGGGCACTTGGACTATCTAGGTTAACTAGCGGGCATTTGGACTATATAGATAACCTAGCGGACACTTAGACTTTGTAGGTTACCTAGCGGGCCCTTGGACTATGTAGGTTAACTAGTGGGCCCTTGGATTATATAGGTTACCTAGCGGGCACTTGGACGATCTAGTTTAACTAGCGGGTACATGGACTATGTAGGTTAACTAGCGGGCCCTTGAACTATGTAGATTAACTAGCGGCAGTTGGACTATCTACGTTAACTAGCGGGCCCTTGGACTATATAGATTCCCTAGCGGGCACTTGGACTACGTAGGTTCCCTATCGGGCACTTAGACTCTGTATGTTCCCTAGCGGGCACTTGGACTATGTATGTTCCTTACGGACACTTGAACTATGTAAGTTAACTAACGGTTACTTGGACTATGTAGGTTAATTAGCGGGCCCTTGGACTATCTAGGTTACCTAGCGGGCACTTGGACTATGTAGGTTAACTACCGGGCACTTGCACTATCTAGGTTACCTAACGGGCACTTGTACTATGTACGTTCCCTAGCGGGCACTTGTACTATCTATGTTAACTAGCGGGCACTTGGACTATGTAGGTTATCTAGAAGACACTTGCACTATATAGGTTACCTAGCGGCACTTGGAATATCTAGGTTAACTAGCAGGCACTTGGACTATCTGGGTTAACTAGCGTGCACTTGGACTATGTAGGTTACTTAGCGGGCACTTGGACTATCTAGTTTACCTAGCGGGCACTTGGACTATGTAGGTTAACTAGCGGGCCCTTGAACTATCTAGGTTAACGAACGGGCACTTGGACTATCTAGGTTAACTAGCGGGCACTTGGACTATGTAGGTTACCTAGCGGGCACTTGCACTATCTAGGTTACCTAGGGGGCACTTGGACTATGTAGGTTAATTAGCGGGCATTTGGACTATGTAGGTAACCTAGCGGGCACTTGGACAGTCTAGGTTACCAAAGGGCACTTGGACTTCTAGGTTAACGAATGGGCACTTGGACTATGTATGTTGCATAGCGGGCAATTGGATTATCTAGGTTAGGTAACGGGCACTTGGACTATCTAAGTTACCTAGCGGGAACTTGGACTATGTAGGTTACCTAGCGGGCACTTGGACTATATAGGTTACCTAACGGGCACTTGGACTATCTTGGTTTCTTAGCGGGCACTTGGACTATATAGGTTACCTCCCGGGCCCTTGGACTATGTAGGTTACCTAGCAGGCACTTGGACTATCTAGGTTAACGAAAGGGCACTTGGACTATGTAGGTTAACTAGCGTACACTTGGACGATCTAGGTTAACTAGCGGGCACTTGGAATATCTAGGTTAACTAGCGGGCCCTTGGACTATGTAGGTTAACTAGCAGGCACTTGGACTATCTAGGTTAACTACCTGACCTTGGACTGTGTAGGTTAACTATCGGGCACTTCGACTATCTAGGTTAACTAACGGGCACTTGGACTATCTAGGTTAACTAGCGGGCACTCGCACAAAGCAGGTTCCCTAGCGGGCCCTTTTACTATGTAGGTTCCCTAGCAGGCACTTGGACTATATAGGTTCCCTATGGGCACTTGGACTATCTAGGTTCCCTAACGGGCACTTGGACTATGTAGGTTCCTCTGCGGGCACTTGGACTATGTAGGTTCCCTATCAGGCACTTGGACTATGTAGGTTAACTATCGGGCACTTGGACTATCTAGGTTAACTAGCGGGCACGTGGACTATCTAGGTCAATTAGCGAGCACTTGTACAATGCAGGTTCCCTAGCGGGCATTTTGACTATGTAGGTTCCCTAGGGGCACTTGGACTATGTAGGTTCCCTACGGGCACTTGGACTATCTAGGTTCCCTAACGGGCACTTGGAATATGTAGGTTCCCTATCGGGCACTTGGACTATGTAGGTTCCTCAGCGGGCACTTGGACTATGTAGGTTCCCTATCGGGCATTGGACTATGTAGTTTAACGAGCAGGACTTTGGTCTATCTAGGTTACCTAGTGGGCACTTGGAGTATGTAGGTTAATTCGCGGACACTTGGACAATTTAGGTTACCTAGCGGGCATTTGAACTATGTACATACCCTAGTGGGCACTTGGACTATCTAGGTTAACTAGAGGGCCCTTGGACTATGTAGGTTAACTAACGGGCACTTGGATTATCTAGGTAAATTAGCGGGCACTTAGACGATCTAGGTTAACCTGCGGGCACTTGGACTATCTAGGTTAACTAGCGGGCACTTGGACTATCTAGATTAACTAGCGGCCCCTTATACTATCTAGGTTTACTAGCGGGCACTTGGACTATCTAGGTTAACTAGCGGGCACTTGGACTATGTAGTTTCCCTAGCGGGCATTTGGATTATTTAGGTTACCTAGTGGGCACTTGGACTATGTAGGTTACCTAGCGGGCACTTGGACTATGTAGGTAACCTAGCGGGCACTTGGACTGTCTAGGTTACCTAGCGGGCACTTGGCCTATCTAGGTTAACCAACGGGCACTTGGACTATGTAGGTTAACTAGCGGACACTTCCACTATCTAGGTTAGCTAACGGGCACTTGGACTATGTAGGTTCCCTAGCGGGCACTTGGACTATTTAGGTTACCTAGCAGGCTCTTTGACTATCTAGGTTAACTAACGGGCATTTGGACTATGTAGGATGGCTAGCGAGCACTTGGACTATGTAGGTTCCCCAGCGAGCACATGGACTATGTAGGTTCCCTATCGGGAACTTGGACTGTCTATGTTAACTAGCGGGCAATTGGACTGTCTAGGTTACCTAGTGGGCACTTGGACTATGTAGTTTACCTAGCAGGCAATTGGGCTATGTAGGTTAACTAGCGGGCACTTGGACTATCTAGGTTACTTAGCGGGCACTTGGACTATGTATGTTCCCTAGCGGGCACTTGTGCTATCTACGTTACCTAGCGGGCACTTGGATTATGTAGGTTAACGAACGGGCACTTGGACTATGTAGGTAACCTAATGGTCACTTGGACTGTCTAGGTTACCTAGCGGGGACTTGGACTATGTAGGTTAACTAGCGGGCACTTGGACTATCTAGATTAACTAGCGGGCCCTTGGTCTATGTAGGTTAACTAGCAGGCCTTTGGACTATGTAAGTTAACTAGAGGGCACTTTGATGATCCTGGTTAACTAGCGGGCACTTGGACTAACTAGGTTAACTAGCGGGCAGTTGGACTATGTAGGATCCCTAGCGGGCATTTGGACTATATAGGTTACCTAGCGGGCACTTGGACTATGTAGGTTAACTAGCAGGCACTTGGATTATCTAGGTTAACTAATGGGGACTTGGACTATGTATGTTCCAGAGCGGGCAATTGGACTATGTAGGTTCCCTAGCGGGCACGTGGACTATGTAGGTTCCCTAAAGGGCACTTGGACTATCTAGGTTACCGAACGGGCACTTGGACTATGTAGGTTAACTAGCGGACAATTAGACGATCTAGGTTAACTAGCGGGTACTTGGACTATCTAGGTTAACTAGCGGTCCCTTGGACAATAGGTTAACTAGTGGACACTTGCACTATGTAGGTTACCTAGCGGGCACTTGGACTATCTAGTTTAACTAGCGGGCACTTTGACTATGTAGGTTAACTAGCGGACACTAGCACTATGTAGGTCACGTAGCGGCGCAGTTTGACTATGTAGGTTCCCTAGCGGGCACTTGGATTATATAGGTTCCCTACGGGCACTTGGACTATCTAGGTTCCCTAACGGGCACTTGGAATATGTAGGTTCCCTATCGGGTACTTGGACTATGTAGGTTCCTCAGCGGGCACTTGGACTATGTAGGGTCCCTATCAGGCACTTGGACTATGTAGGTTAACTAGCGGGCAATTGGATGATCAAGGTTAACTAGCGGGCACTTGGACTAACTAGTTTAACTAGCAGGCACTTGGACTATCTAGGTTAATTAGCGGGCACTTGTACAATGCAGGTTCCCTAGCGGGCACTTTGACTATGTAGGTTACCTAGCGGGCACTTGGACTATATAGGTTCCCTACGGGCACTTGGACTATCTAGGTTCCATAACGGGTACTTGGGATATGTAGGTTACCTATCGGGTACTTGGACTATGTAGGTTCCTCAGCGGGCACTTGGACTATGTAGGGTCCCTATCGGGCATTGGACTATGTAGGTTAACTAGCAGGACCTTGGACTATCTAGGTTACCTACCGGGCACTTGAAATATGTACATACAATAGTGGGCACTTGGACTATCTAGGTTAACTATCGGGCACTTGGATTATGTACGTCCCCTAGCGGGCACTTGGACTATCTAGGTTAACTAGAGGGCCCTTGGACTATGTATGTTAACTAGCGGGCACTTGGACTATCTAGATTAACTAGCGGGCCCTTGGACTATCTAGGTTTACTAGCGGGCACTTGGACTATCTAGGTTAACTAGCGAGCACTTGGACTATGTAGTTTCCCTAGCGGGCATTTGGATTATTTAGGTTACCTAGTGGGCACTTGGACTATGTTGGCTACCTAGCGGGCACTTGGACTGTCTAGGTTACCTAGCGGGCACTTGGCCTATCTAGGTTAACGAACGTGCACTTGGACTATGTAGGTAACCTAGCGGGCACTTGAACTGTCTAGGTTACCTAGCGGGCACTTGGCCTATCTAGGTTAACCAACGGGCACTTGGACTATGTATGTTAACTAGCGGACACTTCGACTATCTAGGTTAGCTAACGGGCACTTGAACTATGTAGGTTCCCTAGCGGGCACTTGGACTATTTAGGTTACCTAGCAGGCACTTTGACTATCTAGGTTAACTAATGGGCATTTGGACTATGTAGGATGCCTAGCTAGCACTTGGACTATGTAGGTTCCCTAGCAAGCACTTGGACTATGTAGGTCCCTATCTGGAACTTGGACTGTCTTGGTTAACTAGCGGGCAATTGGACTGTCTAGGTTACCTAGTGGGCACTTGGACTATGTAGTTTACCTAGCAGGCACTTGGACTATGTAGGTTAACTAGCGGGAACTTAGACTATCTAGGTTACTTAGCGGGCACTTGGACTATGTACGTTCCCTAGCGGGCACTTGTGCTATCTACGTTACCTAGCGGGCACTTGGATTATGTAGGTTAACGAACGGGCACTTGGACTATGTAGGTAACCTAATGGTCACTTGGACTGTCTAGGTTACCTAGCGGGGACTTGGACTATGTAGGTTAACTAGCGGGCACTTGGACTATCTAGGTTAACTAGCGGGCCCTTGGTCTATGTAGGTTAACTAGCAGGCCTTTGGACTATGTAAGTTAACTAGAGGGCACTTTGATGATCATGGTTAACTAGCGGGCACTTGGACTATCTAGGTTAACTAGCGGGCACTTGGACTATCTAGGTTAACTAGCGGGCACTTGGACTATGCAGGTTCCCTAGCGGGCATTTGGACTATATAGGTTACCTAGCGGGCACTTGGACTATGTAGGTTACCTAGCGGGCACTTGGACTATCTAGGTTAACTAGCAGGCACTTGGATTATCTAAGTTAACTAATGGGGACTTGGACTATGTATGTTCCAGAGCGGGCACTTGGACTATGTAGGTTCACTAAAGGGCACTTGGACTATCTAGGTTACCTAGCGGGCACTTGGACTATGTAGGTTAACTAGCGGACAATTGGCCGATCTAGGTTAACTAGCGGGTACTTGGACTATCTAGGTTAACTAGCGGTCCCTTTGACAATAGGTTAACTAGCGGACACTTGCACTATGTAGGTTACCTAGCGGGCACTTGGACTATCTAGGTTAACTAGCGGGCACTTGCACTATGTAGGTCACGTAGCGGGCACTTGGACTATGTAGGTTCCCTAGTGGGCACTTGGACTATATAGGTTCTCTATGGGCACTTGGACTATCTAGGTCCCCTAACGGGCACTTGGAATATGTAGGTTCCCTATCGGGCACTTGGACTATGTAGGTTCTCTGCTTGCACTTGGACTATGTAGATGCCCTATCAGGCACTTGGACTATGTAGGTTAACTAGCGGGCAATTGGATGATCAAGGTTAACTAGCGGGCACTTGGACTATCTAGGTTAACTACCGGGCACTTGGACTATCTAGGTTAATTAGCGGGCACTTGTACAATGCAGGTTCCCTAGCGGGCACTTTGACTATGTAGGTTCCCTAGCGGGCACTTGGACTATATAGGTTCCCTACGGTCACTTGGACTATCTAGGTTCCCTAACGGGCATTTGGAATATGTAGGTTCCCTATCGGGTACTAGGACTAAGTAGGTTCCTAGCGGGCACATGGACTATGTAGGGTCCCTATCGGGCATTGGACTATGCAGGTTAACTAGCAGAACCTTGGACTATCTAGGTTACCTAGCGGGCACTTGGACTATGTAGGTTAACTAGCGGACACTTGGACAATCTAGGTTACCTACAGGGCACTTGAACTATGTACATACAATAGTGGGCACTTGGACTATCTAGGTTACCTAGCGGGCACTTGGACTATGTACGTCCCCTAAAGGACACTTGGACTATCTTGGTTAACTAGAGGGCCCTTGGACTATGTAGGTTAACTAGCGGGCACTTGGACTATCTAGATTAACTAGCGGGCCCTTGGACTATCTAGGTTTACTAGCGGGCACTTGGACTATCTAGGTTAACTAGCGGGCACTTGGACTATCTTGGTTAACTAGCGGGCACTTGGACTATGCAGGTTCCCTAGCGGGCATTTGGACTATATAGGTTACCTAGCGGGCACTTGGACTATGTACGTTACCTAGCGGGCACTGGGACTATCTAGGTTAACTAGCAGGCACTTGGATTATCTAAGTTAACTAATGGGGACTTGGACTATGTATGTTCCAGAGCGGGCACTTGGACTATGTAGGTTCACTAAAGGGCACTTGGACTATCTAGGTTACCTAGCGGGCACTTGGACTATGTAGGTTAACTAGCGGACAATTGGCCGATCTAGGTTAACTAGCGGGTACTTGGACTATCTAGGTTAACTAGCGGTCCCTTTGACAATAGGTTAACTAGCGGACACTTGCACTATGTAGGTTACCTAGCGGGCACTTGGACTATCTAGGTTAACTAGCGGGCACTTGCACTATGTAGGTCACGTAGCGGGCACTTGGACTATGTAGGTTCCCTAGTGGGCACTTGGACTATATAGGTTCTCTATGGGCACTTGGACTATCTAGGTCCCCTAACGGGCACTTGGAATATGTAGGTTCCCTATCGGGCACTTGGACTATGTAGGTTCTCTGCTTGCACTTGGACTATGTAGATGCCCTATCAGGCACTTGGACTATGTAGGTTAACTAGCGGGCACTTGGACTATCTAGATTAACTAGCGGGCCCTTGGACTATCTAGGTTTACTAGCGGGCACTTGGACTATCTAGGTTAACTAGCGGGCACTTGGACTATCTTGGTTAACTAGCGGGCACTTGGACAATGTAGGTTCCCTAGCGGGCATTTGGACTATATAGGTTACCTAGCGGGCACTTGGACTATGTAGGTTACCTAGCGGGCTCTTGGACTATCTAAGTTAACTAGCGGGCACTTTGATTATATAGGTTAACTAAAGGGCACTTGGACTATGTATGTTCCAGAGCGGGCAATTGGACTATGTAGGTTCCCTAGCGGGCACTTGGACGATCTAGCTTAACTAGCGGGTACTTGGAATATCTAGGTCAACTAGCGGTCCCTTGGACAATAGTTTAACTAGAGGGCACTTGGACTATTTAGGTTCCCTAGCGGGCATTTAGACTATATAGGTTACCTAGCGGGCACTTGGACTATGTAGGTTACCTAGCGGGCACTTGGACTATGTTGGTTAACTAGCAGGCCCTTGGACTATCTAGGTTAGCTAACTGGCACTTGGACTATGTAGGTTAACTAGCAGACACTTGCACGATCTAGGTTAACTAGCGGGCTCTTGCACTATGTAGGTTAACTAGTGGGCCCATTGACTATGTTGGTTAACTAGCGGGCACTGGGACGATCTAGGTTAACTAGCGGGCACTTGGACTATGTAGGTTCCCTAGCGGGCATTTGGACTATATAGATAACCTAGCGGTCATTTAGAATTTGTAGGTTACCTAGCGGGCCCTTGGACTATGTAGGTTAACTAGCGGGCCCTTGGACTATGTAGGTTACCTAGCGGGCACTTGGATGATCTAGGTTAACTAGCGGGTACTTGGACTATGTAGGTTAACTAGCGGGCCCTTGGACTATGTAGATTCCCTAGCGGGCATTTGGACTACATAGATAAGCTAGCGGGCACTTAGATTTTGAAGGTTACCTAGCGGGCACTTGGACTATCTAGGTTACCTAGCTGGCAATTGAACTATCTACGTTACCTAGCGGTTCTGGGAGTATGTAGGTTACCTAGCGGGCTGTTGGACTATCTAGGTTACCACGCGGGCACTTGGACTATCTAGGTTAACTAACGGGCACTTGGACTATGTAGGTTACCTAGCGGGCACTTGGACTATGTAGGTTAACTAGAAGGCACTTGGACTATCAAGGTTACCTAGCGGGCCCTTGGACTATGTAGGTTACCAGCGGGCACTTGGACTATCTAGGTTAACGAACGTGCACTTGGACTATGTAGGTAACCTAGCGGGCACTTGGACTGTCTAGGTTACCTAGTGGGCACTTGGCCTATCTATGTTAATGAACGGGCACTTGGACTATGTAGGTTAACTAGCGGGCACTTGGACTATTTAGGTTACCTAGCAGGCACTTTGACGATCTAGGTTAACTAACGGGCACTTGGACTATGCAGGTTGCCTAGCGAGCACTTGGACTATGTAGGTTCCCTAGCGAGCACTTAGACTATGTAGGTTCCCTATCGGGTACTTGGACTGTCTAGGTTAACTAGGGGGCAATTGGACTGTCTAGGTTACCTAGTGGGCACTTGGACTATGTAGTTTACCTAGCAGGCACTTGGACTATGTAGGTTAACTAGCGGGCACTTGGACTATCTAGGTTACCTAGCGGGCACTTGGACAATGTACGTTCCCTAGCGGGCACTTGGGCTATCTCCGTTACCTAGCGGGCACTTGGATTATGTAGGTTAACGAACGGGCACTTGGACTATGTAGGTAACCTAATGGTCACTTGGAATGTCTAGGTTACCTAGCGGGAACTTGGACTATCAAGGTTAACTAGCGGGCCCTTGATCTATTTAGGTTAACTAGCAGGCCTTTGGACTATGTAAGTTAACTAGAGGGCACTTTGATGATCCTGGTTAACTAGCGGGCACTAGGACTATCTAGGTTAACTAGTGGGCATTTGGACTGTCTATGTTAACTAGAGGGCACTTGGACTATGTAGGTTCCCTAGCGGGCACTTTGACTATGTAGGATCCCTAGTGGGCACTTGGACTATATAGGTTAACTAGCAGGCCCTTGGACTATGTAGGTTAACTAGCGTGCACTTGGACGATCTAGGTTAACTAGCGGGTACTTGGACTATGTAGGTTAACTAGCGGGCCCTTGGACTATGTAGATTATCTAGCGGCACTTGGACTATCTACGTTAACTAGCGGGCCCTTGGACTATGTAGATTCCCTAGCGGGCACTTGGACAATGTATGTTCCCTACGGACACTTGAACTATGTAGGTTCCCTAGCAGGCACTTGGACTATGTAGGTTCCAGAGCGGGCACTTGCACTATGTAAGTTAACTACCGGGAACTTGGACTATGTAGGTAAACTAGCGGGCCCTTGGACTATCTAGGTTACCTAGCGGGCACTTGGACTATGTACGTTCCCTAGCGGGCACTTGGACTATATATGTTAACTAGTGGGCACGTGGAGTATCTGTGTTAACTACCGGGCACTTGGACTATGTAGGTTAACTAGGGGACACTTGCACTATGTAGGTAAACTAGCGGGCCCTTGGACTGTCTATGGTACCTAGCGGGCACTTGGCTATCTAGGTTGCCTAGCGGGCATTTGGACTATCTAGGTTACCTAGCGGGAACTTGGACTATGTAGGTTAACTAGCGGGCACTTGGACTATCTAGGTTACCTAACGGGAACTTGGACTATGTAGGTTAACTAGCGGACACTTGGAATATCTAGGTTAACTAGCGGGCCCTTGGACTATGTAGGTTAACTAGCGGGCACTTAGACTATCTAGGTTAACTAGCGGGTTCTTGGACTATGTAGGTAACCTAGCGGGCACTTGGACTGTCTAGGTTACCTAGTGGGCACTTGGCCTATCTATGTTAATGAACGGGCACTTGGACTATGTAGGTTAACTAGCTGACCTTGGACTATGTAAGTTAACTAGCGGGCACTTGGATTATCTAGGTTAAGTAGCGGGCACTTACACAATGCAGGTTCCCTAGCGGGCACTTGGACTATATAGGTTCCCTAAGGGCACTTTGACTATGTAGGTTAACTAGTGGGCACTTGGAATATCTAGGTTAACTAGCGGGCCCTTGGACTATGTAGATTAACTAGCGGGCATTTGGACTATCTAGGTTAACTAGCCGGTTCTTGGACTATGTAGATTAACTAGCGGGCACTTGGACTATCTAGGTTAACTAGCTGACCTTGGACTATGTAGGTAAACTAGCCGGCACTTGGACTATCTAGGTTAACTAGCTGACCTTGGACTATGTAAGTTAACTAGTGGGCACTTGGACTGTCTAGGTTAACTAGTGGGCACTTGCAAAATGCAGGTTCCCTAGCGGGCACTTTGACTATGTAGGTTCCCTAGCGGGCACTTGGAATATGTAGGTTCCCTATCAGGCACTTATACTATGGAGGTTCCACTGCGGGCACTTGGACTATGTAGGTTCCCTATCAGGCACTTGGACTATGTAGGTTAACTTGCGGGCAATTGGATGATCAATGTTAACTAGCGGGCACTTGGACTATCTAGGTTAACTAGCGGGCCTTTGGACTATCTAGGTTAATTAGCGGGCACTTGTACAATGCAGGTTCCCTAGCGGGCACTTTGACTATGTAGGTTCCCTAGCGGGCACTTGGACAATATCGGTTCCCTATGGGCACTTGGACTATCTAGGTTCCCTAACGGGCACTTGGAATATGTAGGTTCCTCAGTGGGCACTTGGACTATGAAGGTTCCCTATAGGGCATTGGACTATTTAGGTTAACTAGCAGTACCTTGGACTATCTAGGTTACCTAGCAGGCACTTGGACTATGTAGGTTAACTAGCGGACACTTGGACAATCTAGGTTACCTACCGGGCACTTGAACTATGTACAAACAATAGTGGGCACTTAGACTATCTAGGTTACCTAGCGGGCACTTGGACTATGTACGTCCCCTAGCGGGCACGTGGACTATCTAGGTTAACTAGAGGGCCCTTGGACTATGTAGGTTTACTAGCAGGCACTTGGACTATCTAGGTTAACTAGCGGGCACTTGGACTATGTAGTTTCCCTAGCGGGCATTTGGATTATTTAGGTTACCTAGTGGGCACTTGGACTATGTAGGTTACCTAGCGGGCACTTGGATTATCTAGGTTAACTAACGGGCATTTGGACTATGTATGTTCCAGAGCGGGCAATTGTACAATGTAGGTTCCCTAGCGGGCACTTGGACTATCTAGGTTCCCTAAAGGGCACTTGGACTATCTAGGTTACCGAACGGGCACTTGGACTATGTAGGTAAACTAGCGAACAATTGGACGATCTAGGTTAACTAGCAGATACTTGGACTATCTAGGTTAACTAGCGGTCCCTTGGACAATAGTTTAATTAGCGGGCACATGGACTATGTAGGTTCCCTAGCGGGCATTTACACTATATAGGTTACCTAGCAGGCACTTGGACTATATAGGTTACCTAGCGGGCAATTGGACTATGTAGGTTAACTAGCAGGCCCTTGGACTATCTAGGTTAGCTAACTGGCACTTGGACTATGTAGGTTAACTAGCAGAAACTTGCACGATCTAGGTTAACTAGCGGGCTCTTGCACTATGTAGGTTAACTAGCGGGCCCATTGACTATGTAGGTTAACAAGTGGGCACTTGGACGATATAGGTTAATTAGCGGGCACTTGGATTATCTAGGTTACCTAGCAGGCACTTGGACTAAGTAGGTTCCCTAGCGGGCATTTGGACTATATAGATAACCTAGCGGGCACTTAGACTTTGTAGGTAACCTAGCTGGCACTTGAACTATCTACGTTACCTAGCGGGTTCTTGGAGTATGTAGGTTACCTAGCGGTCTGTTGTACTATCTAGGTTACCAAGCGGGCACTTGGACTATCTAGGTTACCTAACAGGCACTTGGACTATGTAGGTTCCCTAGCGGGCCCTTGGACTATGTAAGTTCCTAGCGGGCACTTGGACTATGTGGGTTTCCTGGCGGGCATTTGGACGATCTAGGTTACCTAACGGGCACTTGGACTATGTAGGTTCCCTAGTGGGCACTTGGATTATGTAGGTTCCCTATCGGGCACTTGGACTATGTAGGTTAACTAGAGGGCATTTGGACTATGTAGGTTCCCTATCGGGCACTTGGAGAATGTAGGTTAACTATGGGGCACTAGGACTATGTAGGTTACCTAGCGGGCCCTTGGACTATCTGGGTTACCTAGCGGGCATTTGGACTATGTAGGATCCCTAACGGGCATTTGGACTATATAGATTACCTAGCGGGCACTTAGACTTTGTAGGTTACCTAGCGGGCACTTGGACTATCTAGGTTACCTAGCTGGCACTTGAACTATCTACGTTATCTAGCGGGTACTTGGTGTATGTAGGTTACATACCGGGCTGTTGGACTACCTTGGTTACCATGCGGGCACTTGGACTATCTAGGTTAACTAACGGGCACTTGGATTATGTAGGTTCCCTAGCGGGCCCTTGGACTATGTAAGTTCCCTAGCGGGCACTTGGACTATGTGGGTTCCCTAGCGGGCATTTGGACTATCTAGGTTACCTAACGGGCACTTGGACTATGTGGGTTCCCTAGCGGGCATTTGGACTATCTAGGTTACCTAGCGGGCACTTGGACTATGTACGTTCCCTAGCGGGCACTTGGATTATCTAGGTTACTTAGCGGGTACTTGGACTATGTACGTTACCTAGCGGGCAATTGGACTATGTACGTTTCCTAACGGGTACTTGGACTATCTATGTTAACTAGCGGGCACTTGGACTATGTAGGTTCCCTATCGGGCACATGGACTAGATAGGTTCCCTAGCAGGCACTTGGTCTATCTAGGTTAACTAGCGGGCACTTGGACTATCTATGTTAAGTAGCGAGCACTTGGACTCTCTAGGTTAACTAGCGGGCATTTAGACTATTAGGGTCCTTAGCGGGCATTTGGACTATATTGGTTACCTATCGGGCACTTGGACTATGTAGGTTAATGAACGGGCACTTGGACTATGTAGGTAACCTAGTGGTCACTTGAACTGTCTAGGTTACCTAGCGGGCACTTGGAGTAGGTAGGTTAACTAGGGGGCACTTGGACTATCTAGGTTAACTAGCGGGCATTTGGACTATATAGATAACCTAGCGGACACTTAGACTTTGTAGGTTACCTAGCGGGCCCTTGGACTATGTAGGTTAACTAGTGGGCCCTTGGATTATATAGGTTACCTACCGGGCACTTGGACGATCTAGGTTAACTAGCGGATACTTGGACTATGTAGGTTAACTAGCGAGCCCTTGGGCTATAAAGATTAACTAGCGGCACTTGGACTATGTATGTTCCAGAGCGGACACTTGGACTATGTAGGTTCCCTAGAAGGCACTTGGACTATGTAGGTTTCCTAGTGGGCACTTGTACTATGTAGGTTAACTAGTGGACACTTGGACGATCTAGTTTAACTAGCGGGTACTTGGACTATGTAGGTTAACTAGCGGGCCCTTGAACTATGTAGATTAACTAGCGGCAGTTGGACTATCTACGTTAACTAGCGGGCCCTTGGACTATATAGATTCCCTAGCGGGCACTTGGACTACATAGGTTCCCTAGCGGGCACTTAGACTCTGTATGTTCCCTAGCGGGCACTTGGACTATGTATGTTCCTTACGGACACTTGAACTATGTAAGTTAACTAATGGTTACTTGGACTATGTAGGTTAATTAGCGGGCCCTTGGACTATCTAGGTTACCTAGCGGGCACTTGGACTATGTAGGTTAACTACCGGGCACTTGCACTATCTAGGTTACCTAACGGGCACTTGTACTATGTACGTTCCCTAGCGGGCACTTGGACTATCTATGTTAACTAGCGGGCACTTGGACTATGTAGGTTATCTAGAGGACACTTGCACTATATAGGTTACCTAGCGTCACTTGGAATATCTAGGTTAACTAGCAGGCACTTGGACTATCTGGGTTAACTAGCGTGCACTTGGACTATGTAGGTTACTTAGCAGGCACTTGGACTATCTAGTTTACCTAGCGGGCACTTGGACTATGTAGGATCCCTAACGGGCATTTGGACTATATAGATTACCTAGCGGGCACTTAGACTTTGTAGGTTACCTAGCGGGCACTTGGACTATCTATGTTAACTAGCGGGCACTTGGACTATGTAGGTTCCCTATCGGGCACTTGGACTAGATAGGTTCCCTAGCAGGCACTTGGTCTATCTAGGTTAACTAGCGGGCACTTGGACTATCTATGTTAAGTAGCGAGCACTTGGACTCTCTAGGTTAACTAGCGGGCATTTAGACTATTAGGGTCCTTAGCGGGCATTTGGACTATATTGGTTAACTATCGGGCACTTGGACTATGTAGGTTAATGAACGGGCACTTGGACTATGTAGGTAACCTAGTGGTCACTTGAACTGTCTAGGTTACCTAGCGGGCACTTGGAGTAGGTAGGTTAACTAGGGGGCACTTGGACTATCTAGGTTAACTAGCGGGCATTTGGACTATATAGATAACCTAGCGGACACTTAGACTTTGTAGGTTACCTAGCGGGCCCTTGGACTATGTAGGTTAACTAGTGGGCCCTTGGATTATATAGGTTACCTAGCGGGCACTTGGACGATCTAGGTTAACTAGCGGATACTTGGACTATGTAGGTTAACTAGCGAGCCCTTGGACTATAAAGATTAACTAGCGGCACTTGGACTATGTATGTTCCAGAGCGGACACTTGGACTATGTAGGTTCCCTAGAAGGCACTTGGACTATGTAGGTTTCCTAGCGGGCACTTGTACTATGTAGGTTAACTAGTGGACACTTGGACGATCTAGTTTAACTAGCGGGTACATGGACTATGTAGGTTAACTAGCGGGCCCTTGAACTATGTAGATTAACTAGCGGCAGTTGGACTATCTACGTTAACTAGCGGGCCCTTGGACTATATAGATTCCCTAGCGGGCACTTGGACTACGTAGGTTCCCTATCGGGCACTTAGACTCTGTATGTTCCCTAGCGGGCACTTGGACTATGTATGTTCCTTACGGACACTTGAACTATGTAAGTTAACTAACGGTTACTTGGACTATGTAGGTTAATTAGCGGGCCCTTGGACTATCTAGGTTACCTAGCGGGCACTTGGACTATGTAGGTTAACTACCGGGCACTTGCACTATCTAGGTTACCTAACGGGCACTTGTACTATGTACGTTCCCTAGCGGGCACTTGGACTATCTATGTTAACTAGCGGGCACTTGGACTATGTAGGTTATCTAGAGGACACTTGCACTATATAGGTTACCTAGCGGCACTTGGAATATCTAGGTTAACTAGCAGGCACTTGGACTATCTGGGTTAACTAGCGTGCACTTGGACTATGTAGGTTACTTAGCGGGCACTTGGACTATCTAGTTTACCTAGCGGGCACTTGGACTATGTAGGTTAACTAGCGGGCCCTTGAACTATCTAGGTTAACGAACGGGCACTTGGACTATCTAGGTTAACTAGCGGGCACTTGGACTATGTAGGTACCTAGCGGGCACTTGCACTATCTAGGTTACCTAGGGGGCACTTGGACTATGTAGGTTAATTAGCGGGCATTTGGACTATGTAGGTAACCTAGCGGGCACATGGACAGTCTAGGTTACCAAAGGGCACTTGGACTTCTAGGTTAACGAATGGGCACTTGGACTATGTATGTTGCATAGCGGGCAATTGGATTATCTAGGTTAGGTAACGGGCACTTGGACTATCTAAGTTACCTAGCGGGAACTTGGACTATGTAGGTTACCTAGCGGGCACTTGGACTATATAGGTTACCTAACGGGCACTTGGACTATCTTGGTTTCTTAGCGGGCACTTGGACTATATAGGTTACCTCCCGGGCCCTTGGACTATGTAGGTTACCTAGCAGGCACTTGGACTATCTAGGTTAACGAAAGGGCACTTGGACTATGTAGGTTAACTAGCGTACACTTGGACGATCTAGGTTAACTAGCGGGCACTTGGAATATCTAGGTTAACTAGCGGGCCCTTGGACTATGTAGGATAACTAGCAGGCACTTGGACTAACTAGGTTAACTACCTGACCTTGGACTGTGTAGGTTAACTATCGGGCACTTCGACTATCTAGGTTAACTAACGGGCACTTGGACTATCTAGGTTAACTAGCGGGCACTCGCACAAAGCAGGTTCCCTAGCGGGCACTTTTACTATGTAGGTTCCCTAGCAGGCACTTGGACTATATAGGTTCCCTATGGGCACTTGGACTATCTAGGTTCCCTAACGGGCACTTGGACTATGTAGGTTCCTCTGCGGGCACTTGGACTATGTAGGTTCCCTATCAGGCACTTGGACTATGTAGGTTAACTATCGGGCAGTTGGACTATCTAGGTTAACTAGCGGGCACGTGGACTATCTAGGTCAATTAGCGAGCACTTGTACAATGCAGGTTCCCTAGCGGGCATTTTGACTATGTAGGTTCCCTAGGGGCACTTGGACTATGTAGGTTCCCTACGGGCACTTGGACTATCTAGGTTCCCTAACGGGCACTTGGAATATGTAGGTTCCCTATCGGGCACTTGGACTATGTAGGTTCCTCAGCGGGCACTTGGACTATGTAGGTTCCCTATCGGGCATTGGACTATGTAGGTTAACGAGCAGGACTTTGGTCTATCTAGGTTACCTAGTGGGCACTTGGACTATGTAGGTTAATTCGCGCACACTTGGACAATTTAGGTTACCTAGCGGGCATTTGAACTATGTACATACCCTAGTGGGCACTTGGACTATCTAGGTTAACTAGAGGGCCCTTGGACTATGTAGGTTAACTAACGGGCACTTGGATTATCTAGGTAAATTAGCGGGCACTTAGACGATCTAGGTTAACCTGCGGGCACTTGGACTATCTAGGTTAACTAGCGGGCACTTGGACTATCTAGATTAACTAGCGGCCCCTTATACTATCTAGGTTTACTAGCGGGCACTTGGACTATCTAGGTTAACTAGCGGGCACTTGGACTATGTAGTTTCCCTAGCGGGCATTTGGATTATTTAGGTTACCTAGTGGGCACTTGGACTATGTAGGTTACCTAGCGGGCACTTGGACTATGTAGGTAACCTAGCGGGCACTTGGACTGTCTAGGTTACCTAGCGGGCACTTGGCCTATCTAGGTTAACCAACGGGCACTTGGACTATGTAGGTTAACTAGCGGACACTTCGACTATCTAGGTTAGCTAACGGGCACTTGGACTATGTAGGTTCCCTAGAGGGCACTTGGACTATTTAGGTTACCTAGCAGGCACTTTGACTATCTAGGTTAACTAACGGGCATTTGGACTATGTAGGATGGCTAGCGAGCACTTGGACTATGTAGGTTCCCTAGCGAGCACATGGACTATGTAGGTTCCCTATCGGGAACTTGGACTGTCTATGTTAACTAGCGGGCAATTGGACTGTCTAGGTTACCTAGTGGGCACTTGGACTATGTAGTTTACCTAGCAGGCAATTGGGCTATGTAGGTTAACTAGCGGGCACTTGGACTATCTAGGTTACTTAGCGGGCACTTGGACTATGTATGTTCCCTAGCGGGCACTTGTGCTATCTACGTTACCTAGCGGGCACTTGGATTATGTAGGTTAACGAACGGGCACTTGGACTATGTAGGTAACCTAATGGTCACTTGGACTGTCTAGGTTACCTAGCGGGGACTTGGACTATGTAGGTTAACTAGCGGGCACTTGGACTATCTAGATTAACTAGCGGGCCCTTGGTCTATGTAGGTTAACTAGCAGGCCTTTGGACTATGTAAGTTAACTAGAGGGCACTTTGATGATCCTGGTTAACTAGCGGGCACTTGGACTAACTAGGTTAACTAGCGGGCAGTTGGACTATGTAGGATACCTAGCGGGCATTTGGACTATATAGGTTACCTAGCGGGCACTTGGACTATGTAGGTTAACTAGCAGGCACTTGGATTATCTAGGTTAACTAATGGGGACTTGGACTATGTATGTTCCAGAGCGGGCAATTGGACTATGTAGGTTCCCTAGCGGGCACGTGGACTATGTAGGTTCCCTAAAGGGCACTTGGACTATCTAGGTTACCGAACGGGCACTTGGACTATGTAGGTTAACTAGCGGACAATTAGACGATCTAGGTTAACTAGCGGGTACTTGGACTATCTAGGTTAACTAGCGGTCCCTTGGACAATAGGTTAACTAGTGGACACTTGCACTATGTAGGTTACCTAGCGGGCACTTGGACTATCTAGTTTAACTAGCGGGCACTTTGACTATGTAGGTTAACTAGCGGACACTAGCACTATGTAGGTCACGTAGCAGCGCAGTTTGACTATGTAGGTTCCCTAGCGGGCACTTGGATTATATAGGTTCCCTACGGGCACTTGGACTATCTAGGTTCCCTAACGGGCACTTGGAATATGTAGGTTCCCTATCGGGTACTTGGACTATGTAGGTTCCTCAGCGGGCACTTGGACTATGTAGGGTCCCTATCAGGCACTTGGACTATGTAGGTTAACTAGCGGGCAATTGGATGATCAAGGTTAACTAGCGGGCACTTGGACTAACTAGGTTAACTAGCAGGCACTTGGACTATCTAGGTTAATTAGCGGGCACTTGTACAATGCAGGTTCCCTAGCGGGCACTTTGACTATGTAGGTTACCTAGCGGGCACTTGGACTATATAGGTTCCCTACGGGCACTTGGACTATCTAGGTTCCATAACGGGCACTTGGGATATGTAGGTTCCCTATCGGGTACTTGGACTATGTAGGTTCCTCAGCGGGCACTTGGACTATGTAGGGTCCCTATCGGGCATTGGACTATGTAGGTTAACTAGCAGGACCTTGGACTATCTAGGTTACCTACCGGGCACTTGAACTATGTACATACAATAGTGGGCACTTGGACTATCTAGGTTAACTATCGGGCACTTGGATTATGTACGTCCCCTAGCGGGCACTTGGACTATATAGGTTAACTAGAGGGCCCTTGGACTATGTATGTTAACTAGCGGGCACTTGGACTATCTAGATTAACTAGCGGGCCCTTGGACTATCTAGGTTTACTAGCGGGCACTTGGACTATCTAGGTTAACTAGCGAGCACTTGGACTATGTAGTTTCCCTAGCGGGCATTTGGATTATTTAGGTTACCTAGTGGGCACTTGGACTATGTTGGCTACCTAGCGGGCACTTGGACTGTCTAGGTTACCTAGCGGGCACTTGGCCTATCTAGGTTAACGAACGTGCACTTGGACTATGTAGGTAACCTAGCGGGCACTTGGACTGTCTAGGTTACCTAGCGGGCACTTGGCCTATCTAGGTTAACCAACGGGCACTTGGACTATGTAGGTTAACTAGCGGACACTTCGAATATCTAGGTTAGCTAACGGGCACTTGAACTATGTAGGTTCCCTAGCGGGCACTTGGACTATTTAGGTTACCTAGCAGGCACTTTGACTATCTAGGTTAACTAATGGGCATTTGGACTATGTAGGATGCCTAGCTAGCACTTGGACTATGTAGGTTCCCTAGCAAGCACTTGGATTATGTAGGTCCCTATCTGGAACTTGGACTGTCTTGGTTAACTAGCGGGCAATTGGACTGTCTAGGTTACCTAGTGGGCACTTGGACTATGTAGTTTACCTAGCAGGCACTTGGACTATGTAGGTTAACTAGCGGGCACTTGGACTATCTAGGTTACTTAGCGGGCACTTGGACTATGTACGTTCCCTAGCGGGCACTTGTGCTATCTACGTTACCTAGCGGGCACTTGGATTATGTAGGTTAACGAACGGGCACATGGACTATGTAGGTAACCTAATGGTCACTTGGACTGTCTAGGTTACCTAGCGGGGACTTGGACTATGTAGGTTAACTAGCGGGCACTTGGACTATCTAGGTTAACTAGCGGGCCCTTGGTCTATGTAGGTTAACTAGCAGGCCTTTGGACTATGTAAGTTAACTAGAGGGCACTTTGATGATCATGGTTAACTAGCGGGCACTTGGACTATCTAGGTTAATTAGCGGGCACTTGGACTATCTAGGTTAACTAGCGGGCACTTGGACTATGCAGGTTCCCTAGCGGGCATTTGGACTATATAGGTTACCTAGCGGGCACTTGGACTATGTAGGTTACCTAGCGGGCACTTGGACTATCTAGGTTAACTAGCAGGCACTTGGATTATCTAAGTTAACTAATGGGGACTTGGACTATGTATGTTCCAGAGCGGGCACTTGGACTATGTAGGTTCACTAAAGGGCACTTGGACTATCTAGGTTACCTAGCGGGCACTTGGACTATGTACGTCCCCTAAAGGACACTTGGACTATCTTGGTTAACTAGAGGGCCCTTGGACTATGTAGGTTAACTAGCGGGCACTTGGACTATCTAGGTTTACTAGCGGGCACTTGGACTATCTAGGTTAACTAGCGGGCACTTGGACTATCTTGGTTAACTAGCGGGCACTTGGACAATGTAGGTTCCCTAGCGGGCATTTGGACTATATAGGTTACCTAGCGGGCACTTGGACTATGTAGGTTACCTAGCGGGCTCTTGGACTATCTAAGTTAACTAGCGGGCACTTTGATTATATAGGTTAACTAAAGGGCACTTGGACTATGTATGTTCCAGAGCGGGCAATTGGACTATGTAGGTTCCCTAGCGGGCACTTGGACGATCTAGCTTAACTAGCGGGTACTTGGAATATCTAGGTCAACTAGCGGTCCCTTGGACAATAGTTTAACTAGAGGGCACTTGGACTATTTAGGTTCCCTAGGGGGCATTTAGACTATATAGGTTACCTAGCGGGTACTTGGACTATGTAGGTTACCTAGCGGGCACTTGGACTATGTTGGTTAACTAGCAGGCCCTTGGACTATCTAGGTTAGCTAACTGGCACTTGGACTATGTAGGTTAACTAGCAGACACTTGCACGATCTAGGTTAACTAGCGGACTCTTGCACTATGTAGGTTAACTAGCGGGCCAATTGACTATGTAGGTTAACTAGTGGGCACTTGGACAATCTAGGTTAACTAGAGGGCATTTAGACGATATAGGTTAATTAGCGGGCACTTGAATTATCTAGGTTACCTAGCAGGCACTTGGACTATGTAGGTTCCCTAGCGGGCATTTGGACTATATAGATAACCTAGCGGGCACTTAGACTCTGTAGGTTACCTAGCGGGCACTTGAACTATCTACGTTACCTAGCGGGTTCTTGGAGTATGTAGGTTACCTAGCGGTCTGTTGGACAATCTAGGTTACCAAGCGGGCTCTTGGACTATCTAGGTTAACTAACGGGCACTTGGACTATGTAGGTTAACTAGCGGACACTTCGACTATCTAGGTTAGCTAACGGGCACTTGAACTATGTAGGTTCCCTAGCGGGCACTTGGACTATTTAGGTTACATAGCAGGCACTTTGACTATCTAGGTTAACTAATGGGCATTTGGACTATGTAGGATGCCTAGCTAGCACTTGGACTATGTAGGTTCCCTAGCAAGCACTTGGACTATGTAGGTCCCTATCTGGAACTTGGACTGTCTTGGTTAACTAGCGGGCAATTGGACTGTCTAGGTTACCTAGTGGGCACTTGGACTATGTAGTTTACCTAGCAGGCACTTGGACTATGTAGGTTAACTAGCGGGCACTTGGACTATCTAGGTTACTTAGCGGGCACTTGGACTATGTACGTTCCCTAGCGGGCCCTTGTGCTGTCTACGTTACCTAGCGGGCACTTGGATTATGTAGGTTAACGAACGGGCACTTGGACTATGTAGGTAACCTAATGGTCACTTGGACTGTCTAGGTTACCTAGCGGGGACTTGGACTATGTAGGTTAACTAGCGGGCACTTGGACTATCTAGGTTAACTAGCGGGCCCTTGGTCTATGTAGGTTAACTAGCAGGCCTTTGGACTATGTAAGTTAACTAGAGGGCACTTTGATGATCATGGATAACTAGCGGGCACTTGGACTATCTAGGTTAACTAGCAGGCACTTGGACTATCTAGGTTAACTAGCGGGCACTTGGACTATGCAGGTTCCCTAGCGGGCATTTGGACTATATAGGTTACCTAGCGGGCACTTGGACTATGTAGGTTACCTAGCGGGCACTTGGACTATCTAGGTTAACTAGCAGGCACTTGGATTATCTAAGTTAACTAATGGGGACTTGGACTATGTATGTTCCAGAGCGGGCACTTGGACTATGTAGGTTCACTAAAGGGCACTTGGACTATCTAGGTTACCTAGCGGGCACTTGGACTATGTAGGTTAACTAGCGGACAATTGGCCGATCTAGGTTAACTAGCGGGTACTTGGACTATCTAGGTTAACTAGCGGTCCCTTTGACAATAGGTTAACTAGCGGACACTTGCACTATGTAGGTTACCTAGCGGGCACTTGGACTATCTAGGTTAACTAGCGGGCACTTGCACTATGTAGGTCACGTAGCGGGCACTTGGACTATGTAGGTTCCCTAGTGGGCACTTGGACTATATAGGTTCTCTATGGGCACTTGGACTATCTAGGTCCCCTAACGGGCACTTGGAATATGTAGGTTCCCTATCGGGCACTTGGACTATGTAGGTTCTCTGCTTGCACTTGGACTATGTAGATGCCCTATCAGGCACTTGGACTATGTAGGTTAACTAGCGGGCAATTGGATGATCAAGGTTAACTAGCGGGCACTTGGACTATCTAGGTTAACTACCGGGCACTTGGACTATCTAGGTTAATTAGCGGGCACTTGTACAATGCAGGTTCCCTAGCGGGCACTTTGACTATGTAGGTTCCCTAGCGGGCACTTGGACTATATAGGTTCCCTACGGTCACTTGGACTATCTAGGTTCCCTAACGGGCATTTGGAATATGTAGGTTCCCTATCGGGTACTAGGACTAAGTAGGTTCCTAGCGGGCACATGGACTATGTAGGGTCCCTATCGGGCATTGGACTATGTAGGTTAACTAGCAGAACCTTGGACTATCTAGGTTACCTAGCGGGCACTTGGACTATGTAGGTTAACTAGCGGACACTTGGACAATCTAGGTTACCTACAGGGCACTTGAACTATGTACGTACAATAGTGGGCACTTGGACTATCTAGGTTACCTAGCGGGCACTTGGACTATGTACGTCCCCTAGCGGACACTTGGACTATCTTGGTTAACTAGAGGTCCCTTGGACTATGTAGGTTAACTAGCGGGCACTTGGACTATCTAGATTAACTAGCGGGCCCTTGGACTATCTAGGTTTACTAGCGGGCACTTGGACTATCTAGGTTAACTAGCGGGCACTTGGACTATCTTGGTTAACTAGCGGGCACTTGGACAATGTAGGTTCCCTAGCGGGCATTTGGACTATATAGGTTACCTAGCGGGCACTTGGACTATGTAGGTTACCTAGCGGGCTCTTGGACTATCTAAGTTAACTAGCGGGCACTTTGATTATATAGGTTAACTAAAGGGCACTTGGACTATGTATGTTCCAGAGCGGGCAATTGGACTATGTAGGTTCCCTAGCGGGCACTTGGACGATCTAGCTTAACTAGCGGGTACTTGGAATATCTAGGTCAACTAGCGGTCCCTTGGACAATAGTTTAACTAGAGGGCACTTGGACTATTTAGGTTCCCTAGGGGGCATTTAGACTATATAGGTTACCTAGCAGGCACTTGGACTATGTAGGTTACCTAGCGGGCACTTGGACTATGTTGGTTAACTAGCAGGCCCTTGGACTATCTAGGTTAGCTAACTGGCACTTGGACTATGTAGGTTAACTAGCAGACACTTGCACGATCTAGGTTAACTAGCGGACTCTTGCACTATGTAGGTTAACTAGCGGGCCAATTGACTATGTAGGTTAACTAGCGGGCACTTGGACTATCTAGGTTACTTAGCGGGCACTTGGACTATGTACGTTCCCTAGCGGGCACTTGTGCTATCTACGTTACCTAGCGGGCACTTGGATTATGTAGGTTAACGAACGGGCACTTGGACTATGTAGGTAACCTAATGGTCACTTGGACTGTCTAGGTTACCTAGCGGGGACTTGGACTATGTAGGTTAACTAGCGGGCACTTGGACTATCTAGGTTAACTAGCGGGCCCTTGGTCTATGTAGGTTAACTAGCAGGCCTTTGGACTATGTAAGTTAACTAGAGGGCACTTTGATGATCATGGTTAACTAGCGGGCACTTGGACTATCTAGGTTAACTAGCGGGCACTTGGACTATCTAGGTTAACTAGCGGGCACTTGGACTATGCAGGTTCCCTAGCGGGCATTTGGACTATATAGGTTACCTAGCGGGCACTTGGACTATGTAGGTTACCTAGCGGGCACTTGGACTATCTAGGTTAACTAGCAGGCACTTGGATTATCTAAGATAACTAATGGGGACTTGGACTATGTATGTTCCAGAGCGGGCACTTGGACTATGTAGGTTCACTAAAGGGCACTTGGACTATCTAGGTTACCTAGCGGGCACTTGGACTATGTAGGTTAACTAGCGGACAATTGGCCGATCTAGGTTAACTAGCGGGTACTTGGACTATCTAGGTTAACTAGCGGTCCCTTTGACAATAGGTTAACTAGCGGACACTTGCACTATGTAGGTTACCTAGCGGGCACTTGGACTATCTAGGTTAACTAGCGGGCACTTGCACTATGTAGGTCACGTAGCGGGCACTTGGACTATGTAGGTTCCCTAGTGGGCACTTGGACTATATAGGTTCTCTATGGGCACTTGGACTATCTAGGTCCCCTAACGGGCACTTGGAATATGTAGGTTCCCTATCGGGCACTTGGACTATGTAGGTTCTCTGCTTGCACTTGGACTATGTAGATGCCCTATCAGGCACTTGGACTATGTAGGTTAACTAGCGGGCAATTGGATGATCAAGGTTAACTAGCGGGCACTTGGACTATCTAGGTTAACTACCGGGCACTTGGACTATCTAGGTTAATTAGCGGGCACTTGTACAATGCAGGTTCCCTAGCGGGCACTTTGACTATGTAGGTTCCCTAGCGGGCACTTGGACTATATAGGTTCCCTACGGTCACTTGGACTATCTAGGTTCCCTAACGGGCATTTGGAATATGTAGGTTCCCTATCGGGTACTAGGACTAAGTAGGTTCCTAGCGGACACATGGACTATGTAGGGTCCCTATCGGGCATTGGACTATGTAGGTTAACTAGCAGAACCTTGGACTATCTAGGTTACCTAGCGGGCACTTGGACTATGTAGGTTAACTAGCGGACACTTGGACAATCTAGGTTACCTACAGGGCACTTGAACTATGTACATACAATAGTGGGCACTTGGACTATCTAGGTTACCTAGCGGGCACTTGGACTATGTACGTCCCCTAAAGGACACTTGGACTATCTTGGTTAACTAGAGGGCCCTTGGACTATGTAGGTTAACTAGCGGGCACTTGGACTATCTAGATTAACTAGCGGGCCCTTGGACTATCTAGGTTTACTAGCGGGCACTTGGACTATCTAGGTTAACTAGCGGGCACTTGGACTATCTTGGTTAACTAGCGGGCACTTGGACAATGTAGGTTCCCTAGCGGGCATTTGGACTATATAGGTTACCTAGCGGGCACTTGGACTATGTAGGTTACCTAGCGGGCTCTTGGACTATCTAAGTTAACTAGCGGGCACTTTGATTATATAGGTTAACTAAAGGGCACTTGGACTATGTATGTTCCAGAGCGGGCAATTGGACTATGTAGGTTCCCTAGCGGGCACTTGGACGATCTAGCTTAACTAGCGGGTACTTGGAATATCTAGGTCAACTAGCGGTCCCTTGGACAATAGTTTAACTAGAGGGCACTTGGACTATTTAGGTTCCCTAGCGGGCATTTAGACTATATAGGTTACCTAGCGGGCACTTGGACTATGTAGGTTACCTAGCGGGCACTTGGACTATGTTGGTTAACTAGCAGGCCCTTGGACTATCTAGGTTAGCTAACTGGCACTTGGACTATGTAGGTTAACTAGCAGACACTTGCACGATCTAGGTTAACTAGCGGACTCTTGCACTATGTAGGTTAACTAGCGGGCCAATTGACTATGTAGGTTAACTAGTGGGCACTTGGACAATCTAGGTTAACTAGAGGGCATTTGGACGATATAGGTTAATTAGCGGGCACTTGAATTATCTAGGTAACCTAGCAGGCACTTGGACTATGTAGGTTCCCTAGCGGGCATTTGGACTATATAGATAACCTAGCGGGCACTTAGACTCTGTAGGTTACCTAGCGGGCACTTGAACTATCTACGTTACCTAGCGGGTTCTTGGAGTATGTAGGTTACCTAGCGGTCTGTTGGACAATCTAGGTTACCAAGCGGGCACTTGGACTATCTAGGTTAACTAACGGGCACTTGGACTATGTAGGTTCTCTAGCGGGCCCTTGGACTATGTAAGTTCCCTAGCGGGCACTTGGACTATGTGGGTTTCCTGGCGGGCATTTGGACGATCTAGGTTACCTAACAGGCACTTGGACTATGTAGGTTCCCTAGCGGGCCCTTGGACTATGTAAGTTCCTAGCGGGCACTTGGACTATGTGGGTTTCCTGGCGGGCATTTGGACGATCTAGGTTACCTAACGGGCACTTGGACTATGTAGGTTCCCTAGCGGGCACTTGGAATATGTAGGTTCCCTATGGTGCACTTGGACTATGTAGGTTAACTAGAGGGCATTTGGACTATGTAAGTTACCTAGCGGGAACTTGGACTATGTAGGTTACCTAGCGGACACTTGGACTATATAGGTTACCTAGCAGGCCCTTGGACTATGTAGCTTACCTAGCAGGCACTTGGACTATCTAGGTTAACGAAATGGCACTTGGACTATGTAGGTTACCTAGCGGGCACTTGGATTATCTAGGTTAGCTAACAGGAACTTGGAATATCTAGATTACCTAGCGGGCACTTGGACTATGGAGGTTACCTTGCGGGCACTTGTACTATCTAGGTTACCTAACGGGAACTTAGATTATGTAGGTTAACTAGCATACACTTGGACGATCTAGGTTAACTAGCGGGAACTTGGAATATCTAGGTTAACTAGCGGGCCCTTGGACTATGTAGGTTAACTAGCAGGCACTTGGACTATGTAGGTTAACTAGCGGGCACTTGTACTATCTAGGTTAACTAGCTTACCTTGGACTATGTAGGTTAACTAGCGGGTACGTGAACTATCTAGGTTAATTAGAGGGCACTTGTACAATTCAGGTTCCCTAGCGGGCATTTTGACTATGTAGGTTCCCTAGCGGGCACTTGGACTATATAGTTTCCCTACGGACACTTGGACTATCTAGGTTCCTAACGTCACTTGGAATATGTATGTTCCCTATCGGACACTTGGACTATGTAGGTTCCTCAGCGGGCACTTGGACTATGTAGGTTCCCTATCGGGCATTGGACTATGTAGGTTAACTAGCAGGACCTTGGACTATCTAGGTTAACTACCTGACCTTGGACTGTGTAGGTTAACTATCGGGCACTTCGACTATCTAGGTTAACTAACGGGCACTTGGACTATCTAGGTTAACTAGCGGGCACTCGCACAAAGCAGGTTCCCTAGCGGGCACTTTTACTATGTAGGTTCCCTAGCAGGCACTTGGACTATATAGGTTCCCTACGGGCACTTGGACTATCTAGGTTCCCTAACGGGCACTTGGACTATGTAGGTTCCTCTGCGGGCACTTGGACTATGTAGGTTCCCTATCAGGCACTTGGACTATGTAGGTTAACTATCGGGCACTTGGACTATCTAGGTTAACTAGCGGGCACGTGGACTATCTAGGTCAATTAGCGAGCACTTGTATAATGCAGGTTCCCTAGCGGGCATTTTGACTATGTAGGTTCCCTAGGGGCACTTGGACTATGTAGGTTCCCTACGGGCACTTGGACTATCTAGGTTCCCTAACGGGCACTTGGAATATGTAGGTTTCCTATCGGGCACTTGGACTATGTAGGTTCCTCAGCGGGCACTTGGACTATGTAGGTTCCCTATCGGGCATTGGACTATGTAGGTTAACGAGCAGGACTTTGGTCTATCTATGTTACCTAGCGGGCACTTGGACTATGTAGGTTAATTCGCGGACACTTGGACAATTTAGGTTACCTAGCGGGCACTTGAACTATGTACATACCCTAGTGGGCACTTGGACTATCTAGGTTAACTAGAGGGCCCTTGGACTATGTAGGTTAACTAACGGGCACTTGGATTATCTAGGTAAATTAGCGGGCACTTAGACGATCTAGGTTAACTAGCGGGCACTTGGACTATCTAGGTTAACTAGCGGGCACTTGGACTATCTAGATTAACTAGCGGCCCCTTATACTATCTAGGTTTACTAGCGGGCACTTGGACTATCTAGGTTAACTAGCGTGCACTTGGACTATGTAGTTTCCCTAGCGGGCATTTGGATTATTTAGGTTACCTAGTGGGCACTTGGACTATGTAGGTTACCTAGCGGGCACTTGGACTATGTAGGTAACCTAGCGGGCACTTGGACTGTCAAGGTTACCTAGCGGGCACTTGGCCTATCTAGGTTAACCAACGGGCACTTGGACTATGTAGGTTAACTAGCGGACACTTCGACTATCTAGGTTAGCTAACGGGCAATTGGACTATCTAGGTTACCTAGCGGGTACTTGGACTATGTAGGTTCCCTAGCGGGCACTTGGACTATTTAGGTTACCTAGCAGGCACTTTGACTTTCTAGGTTAACTAACGGGCATTTGGACTACGTAGGATGGCTAGCGAGCACTTGGACTATGTAGGTTACCTAGCGAGCACATGGACTATGTAGGTTCCCTATCGGGAACTTGGACTGTCTATGTTAACTAGCGGGCAATTGGACTGTCTAGGTTACCTAGTGGGCACTTGGACTATGTAGTTTACCTAGCAGGCAATTGGGCTATGTAGGTTAACTAGCGGGCACTTGGACTATCTAGGTTACTTAGCGGGCACTTGGACTATGTATGTTCCCTAGCGGGCACTTGTGCTATCTACGTTACCTAGCGGGCACTTGGATTATGTAGGTTAACGAACGGGCACTTGGACTATGTAGGTAACCTAATGGTCACTTGGACTGTCTAGGTTACCTAGCGGGGACTTGGACTATGTAGGTTAACTAGCGGGCACTTGGACTATCTAGATTTACTAGCGGGCCCTTGGTCTATGTAGGTTAACTAGCAGGCCTTTGGACTATGTAAGTTAACTAGAGGGCACTTTGATGATCCTGGTTAACTAGCGGGCACTTGGACTAACTAGGTTAACTAGCGGGCACTTGGACTATGTAGGATCCCTAGCGGGCATTTGGACTATATAGGTTACCTAGCGGGCACTTGGACTATGTAGGTTAACTAGCAGGCACTTGGATTATCTAGGTTAACTAATGGGGACTTGGACTATGTATGTTCCAGAGCGGGCAATTGGACTATGTAGGTGTCCTAGCGGGCACGTGGACTATGTAGGTTCCCTAAAGGGCACTTGGACTATCTAGGTTACCGAACGGGCACTTGGACTATGTAGGTTAACTAGCGGACAATTAGACGATCTAGGTTAACAAGCGGGTACTTGGACTATCTAGGTTAACTAGCGGTCCCTTGGACAATAGGTTAACTAGTGGACCCTTGCACTATATAGGTTACCTAGCGGGCACTTGGACTATCTAGTTTAACTAGCGGGCACTTTGACTATGTAGGTTAACTAGCGGACACTTGCACTATGTAGGTCACGTAGCGGCGCAGTTTGACTATGTAGGTTCCCTAGCGGGCACTTGGATTATATAGGTTCCCTACGGGCACTTGGACTATCTAGGTTCCCTAACGGGCACTTGGAATATGTAGGTTCCCTATCGGGTACTTGGACTATGTAGGTTCCTCAGCGGGCACTTGGACTATGTAGGGTCCCTATCAGGCACTTGGACTATGTAGGTTAACTAGCGGGCAATTGGATGATCAAGGTTAACTAGCGGGCACTTGGACTAACTAGGTTAACTAGCAGGCACTTGGATTATCTAGGTTAATTAGCGGGCACTTGTACAATGCAGGTTCCCTAGCGGGCACTTTGACTATGTAGGTTACCTAGCAGGCACTTGGACTATATAGGTTCCCTACGGGCACTTGGACTATCTAGGTTCCATAACGGGCACTTGGGATATGTAGGTTCCCTATCGGGTACTTGGACTATGTAGGTTCCTCAGCGGGCACTTGGACTATGTAGGGTCCCTATCGGGCATTGGACTATGTAGGTTAACTAGCAGGACCTTGGACTATCTAGGTTACCTACCGGGCACTTGAACTATGTACATACAATAGTGGGCACTTGGACTATCTAGGTTAACTATCGGGCACTTGGATTATGTACGTCCCCTAGCGGGCACTTGGACTATCTAGGTTAACTAGAGGGCCCTTGGACTATGTATGTTAACTAGCGGGCACTTGGACTATCTAGATTAACTAGCGGGCCCTTGGACTATCTAGGTTTACTAGCGGGCACTTGGACTATCTAGGTTAACTAGCGAGCACTTGGACTATGTAGTTTCCCTAGCGGGCATTTGGATTATTTAGGTTACCTAGTGGGCACTTGGACTATGTTGGCTACCTAGCGGGCACTTGGACTGTCTAGGTTACCTAGCGGGCACTTGGCCTATCTAGGTTAACGAACGTGCACTTGGACTATGTAGGTAACCTAGCGGGCACTTGGACTGTCTAGGTTACCTAGCGGGCACTTGGCCTATCTAGGTTAACCAACGGGCACTTGGACTATGTAGGTTAACTAGCGGACACTTCGACTATCTAGGTTAGCTAACGGGCACTTGGACTATGTAGGTTCCCTAGCGGGCACTTGGACTATTTAGGTTACCTAGCAGGCACTTTGACTATCTAGGTTAACTAATGGGCATTTGGACTATGTAGGATGCCTAGCTAGCACTTGGACTATGTAGGTTCCCTAGCAAGCACTTGGACTATGTAGGTCCCTATCTGGAACTTGGACTGTCTTGGTTAACTAGCGGGCAATTGGACTGTCTAGGTTACCTAGTGGGCACTTGGACTATGTAGTTTACCTAGCAGGCACTTGGACTATGTAGGTTAACTAGCGGGCACTTGGACTATCTAGGTTACTTAGCGGGCACTTGGACTATGTACGTTCCCTAGCGGGCACTTGTGCTATCTACGTTACCTAGCGGGCACTTGGATTATGTAGGTTAACGAACGGGCACTTGGACTATGTAGGTAACCTAATGGTCACTTGGACTGTCTAGGTTACCTAGCGGGGACTTGGACTATGTAGGTTAACTAGCGGGCACTTGGACTATCTAGGCTAACTAGCGGTCCCTAGGTCTATGTAGGTTAACTAGCAGGCCTTTGGACTATGTAAGTTAACTAGAGGGCACTTTGATGATCATGGTTAACTAGCGGGCACTTGGACTATCTAGGTTAACTAGCGGGCACTTGGACTATCTAGGTTAATTAGCGGGCACTTGGACTATGCAGGTTACCTAGCGGGCACTTGGACTATCTAGGTTAACTAGCAGGCACTTGGATTATCTAAGTTAACTAATGGGGACTTGGACTATGTATGTTCCAGAGCGGGCACTTGGACTATGTAGGTTCACTAAAGGGCAATTGGACTATCTAGGTTACCTAGCGGGCACTTGGACTATGTAGGTTAACTAGCGGACAATTGGCCGATCTAGGTTAACTAGCGGGTACTTGGACTATCTAGGTTAACTAGCGGTCCCTTTGACAATAGGTTAACTAGCGGACACTTGCACTATGTAGGTTACCTAGCGGGCACTTGGACTATCTAGGTTAACTAGCGGGCACTTGCACTATGTAGGTCACGTAGCGGGCACTTGGACTATGTAGGTTCCCTAGTGGGCACTTGGACTATATAGGTTCCTATGGGCACTTGGACTATCTAGGTCCCCTAACGGGCACTTGGAATATGTAGGTTCCCTATCGGGCACTTGGACTATGTAGGTTCTCTGCTTGCACTTGGACTATGTAGATGCCCTATCAGGCACTTGGACTATGTAGGTTAACTAGCGGGCAATTGGATGATCAAGGTTAACTAGCGGGCACTTGGACTATCTAGGTTAACTACCGGGCACTTGGACTATCTAGGTTAATTAGCGGGCACTTGTACAATGCAGGTTCCCTAGCGGGCACTTTGACTATGTAGGTTCCCTAGCGGGCACTTGGACTATATAGGTTCCCTACGGTCACTTGGACTATCTAGGTTCCCTAACGGGCATTTGGAATATGTAGGTTCCCTATCGGGTACTAGGACTAAGTAGGTTCCTAGCGGACACATGGACTATGTAGGGTCCCTATCGGGCATTGGACTATGTAGGTTAACTAGCAGAACCTTGGACTATCTAGGTTACCTAGCGGGCACTTGGACTATGTAGGTTAACTAGCGGACACTTGGACAATCTAGGTTACCTACAGGGCACTTGAACTATGTACATACAATAGTGGGCACTTGGATTATCTAGGTTACCTAGCGGGCACTTGGACTATGTACGTCCCCTAGCGGACACTTGGACTATCTTGGTTAACTAGAGGTCCCTTGGACTATGTAGGTTAACTAGCGGGCACTTGGACTATCTAGATTAACTAGCGGGCCCTTGGACTATCTAGGTTTACTAGCGGGCACTTGGACTATCTAGGTTAACTAGCGGGCACTTGGACTATCTTGGTTAACTAGCGGGCACTTGGACAATGTAGGTTCCCTAGCGGGCATTTGGACTATATAGGTTACCAAGCGGGCTCTTGGACTATCTAAGTTAACTAGCGGGCACTTTGATTATATAGGTTAACTAAAGGGCACTTGGACTATGTATGTTCCAGAGCGGGCAATTGGACTATGTAGGTTCCCTAGCGGGCACTTGGACGATCTAGCTTAACTAGCGGGTACTTGGAATATCTAGGTCAACTAGCGGTCCCTTGGACAATAGTTTAACTAGAGGGCACTTGGACTATTTAGGTTCCCTAGCGGGCATTTAGACTATATAGGTTACCTAGCGGGCACTTGGACTATGTAGGTTACCTAGCGGGCACTTGGACTATGTTGGTTAACTAGCAGGCCCTTGGACTATCTAGGTTAGCTAACTGGCACTTGGACTATGTAGGTTAACTAGCAGACACTTGCACGATCTAGGTTAACTAGCGGACTCTTGCACTATGTAGGTTAACTAGCGGGCCAATTGACTATGTAGGTTAACTAGTGGGCACTCGGACAATCTAGGTTAACTAGAGGGCATTGGGACGATATAGGTTAATTAGCGGGCACTTGAATTATCTAGGTTACCTAGCAGGCACTTGGACTATGTAGGTTCCCTAGCGGGCATTTGGACTATATAGATAACCTAGCGGGCACTTAGACTCTGTAGGTTACCTAGCGGGCACTTGAACTATCTACGTTACCTAGCGGGTTCTTGGAGTATGTAGGTTACCTAGCGGTCTGTTGGACAATCTAGGTTACCAAGCGGCCACTTGGACTATCTAGGTTAACTAACGGGCACTTGGACTATGTAGGTTCTCTAGCGGGCCCTTGGACTATGTAAGTTCCCTAGCGGGCACTTGGACTATGTGGGTTTCCTGGCGGGCATTTGGACGATCTAGGTTACCTAACTGGCACTTGGACTATGTAGGATCCCTAGCGGGCACTTGGATTATGTAGATTCCCTGTGGTGCACTTGGACTATGTAGGTTAACTAGAGGGCATTTGGACTATGTAGGTTACCTAGCGGGAACTTGGACTATGGAGGTTACCTAGCGGACACTTGGACTATATAGGTTACCTAGCAGGCCCTTGGAATATGTAGGTTCCCTATCGGGCACTTGGACTATGTAGGTTACCTAGCGGGCACTTGGATTATCTAGGTTAGCTAACAGGAACTTGAAATATCTAGATTACCTAGCGGGCACTTGGACTATGGAGGTTACCTTGCGGGCACTTGTACTATCTAGGTTACCTAACGGGAACTTGGATTATGTAGGTTAACTAGCATACACTTGGACGATCTAGGTTAACTAGCGGGAACTTGGAATATCTAGGTTAACTAGCGGGCCCTTGGACTATGTAGGTTAACTAGCAGGCACTTGGACTATGTAGGTTAACTAGCGGGCACTTGTACTATCTAGGTTAACTAGCTGACCTTGGACTATGTAGGTTAACTAGCGGGCACGTGAACTATCTAGGTTAATTAGAGGGCACTTGTACAATGCAGGTTCCCTAGCGGGCATTTTGACTATATAGGTTCCCTAGCGGGCACTTGGACTATATAGTTTCCCTACGGACACTTGGACTATCTAGGTTCCCTAACGTCACTTGGAATATGTAGGTTCCCTATCGGGCACTTGGACTATGTAGGTTCCTCAGCGGGCACTTGGACTATGTAGGTTCCCTATCGGGCATTGGACTATGTAGGTTAACTAGCAGGACCTTGGACTATCTAGGTTACCTAGCGGGCTCTTGGACTATGTAGGTTAACTAGCGGACACTTGGACAATCTAGGTTACCTAGCGGGCACTTGAACTATGTACATAACCTAGCGGGCACTTGGACTATCTAGGTTACCTAGCGGGCACTTGGACTATGTACGTCCCCTAGCGGGCACTTGGACTATATAGGTTAACTAGAGGGCCCTTGGACTATGTAGGTTAACTAGCGGACAATTGGCCGATCTAGGTTAACTAGCGGGTACTTGGACTATCTAGGTTAACTAGCGGGCACTTGGATTATCTAGGTTACCTAGCGGGCACTTGGACTATGTAGGTTCCCTAGCGGGCATTTGGACTATATAGATAACCTAGTGGACACTTAGACTCTGTAGGTTACCTAGCTGGCACTTGAACTATCTACGTTACCTAGCGGGTTCATGGAGTATGTAGGTTACCTAGAGGGCTGTTGGACTATCTAGGTTAACTAACGGGCACTTGGACTATGTAGGTTCCATAGCGGGCCCTTGGCCTATGTAAGTTCCCTAGCGGGCACTTGGACTATTTGGGTTTCCTGGCGGGCATTTGGACTATCTAGGTTACTTAACGGGCACTTGGACTATGTAGGTTCCCTAGCGGGCACTTGGATTATGTAAGTTCCCTATCGGGCACGTGGACTATGTGGGTTAACTAGAGGGCATTTGGACTATGTAGGTTACCTAGCGGGCACTTGGACTATGTAGGTTCCCTATCGGGCACTTGGAAAATGTAGGTTAACTAGGGGGCACTAGGACTATGTAGGTTACCTAGAGGGCCCTTAGACTATCTAGGTTACATAGCGGGCATTTGGACTATGTAGGCTCCCTAGCGGTCATTTGGACTATATAGATTACCTAGCGGGCACTTAGACTTTGTAGGTTACCTAGCGGGCACTAGAACTATCTATGTTACCTAGCGGGTACGTGGAGTATGTAGGTTACCTGCCGGGCTGTTGGAATATCTAGGTTACCTAGCGGGCACTTGGACTATCTAGGTTAACTAACGGGCACTTGGACTATGTAGGTTCCCTAGCGGGCCCTTGGACTATGTAGATTAACTAGCGTGCATTTGGACTATGTAGGTTACCTAGCGGGCACTTGGACTATGTAGGTTCCCTATCGGGCACTTGGAGAATGTAGGTTAACTAGGGGGCACCAGGACAATATAGGTTACCTAGCGGGCCCTTGGACTATATAGGTTACCTAGGGTGAACCTGGACTATGTAGGTTAACTAGTGGGCACTTGAACTATCTAAGTTACCTAGCAGGCACTTGGACTATGTACGTTCCCTAGCGGGCACTTGGACTATCTAAGTTACCTAGCGGGCACTTGGACTATGTACGTTACCTAGCGGGCACTTGGACTATGTACGTTTCCTAGTGGGTACTTGGACTAGATAGGTTCCCTAGCGGGCACTTGTTCTATCTATGTTAACTCGCGAGCACTTGGACTATCTAGGTTAACTAACGGGCATATGGACTATTAGGGCCCCTAGCGGGCATTTTTTTCTATATTGGTTACCTAGTGGGCACTTGGACTATGTAGGTTAACGAACGGGCACTTGGACTATGTAGGTAACCTAGTGGTCACTTGAAATGTCTAGGTTACCTAGCGTGCACTTGGACTATGTAGGTTAACTAGCGGGCACTTGGACTAGCTAGGTTAACTAGAGGGCCCTTGGACGATGTTGGTTAACTAGCGGGCACTTGGACTATGTAGTTTAACTAGCGGGCCCTTGGACTATGTAGATTAACTAGCGGCACTTGGACTATCTACGTTAACTAGCGGGCCTTGGACTATGTAGATTCCCTAACGGGCACTTGGACTATGTATGTTGCAGAGCGGGCACTTGGACTATGTAGGTTCCCTAGTAGTCACTTGAACTATGTAGGTTCCAGAGCGGGCACTTAGACTATCTAGGTTCCCTAGCGGGCACTTGTACTATGTAGGTTAATTAGTGGACACTTGGACGATCTAGTTTAACTAGGGGGTACTTGGATTATGTAGGTTAACTAGCGGGCCCTTGAACTATGTAGATTAACTAGCGGGCACTTGGATTATGTAGGTTCCGTAGCGGGCACTTGGACTCTGTATGTTCCCTACGGACACTTGAACTACGTAAGTTAACTACCGGGCACTTGGACTATGTAGCTTAACTAGTGGGCCCTTGGACAATCTAGGTTACCTAGCGGGCACTTGGATTATGTAGGTTAACTACCGGGCACTTGCACTATCTAGGTTACCGAACGGGTATTTGGACTATGTAGGTAACCTAGCGGGCAATTGGACTATCTAGGTTAGGTAACGGGGACTTGGAATATCTAGGTTTCTTAGCGGGCACTTGGACGATCTAGGTTAACTAGAGGGCACTTGGACTATGTAGGTTTCTTAGCGGGTACTTGGACTATGTAGGTTAACTAGCGGGCCCTTGGACTATGTAGATTAACTAGCGGCACTTGGACTATCTACGTTAACTAGCGGGCCCTTGGACTATGTAGATTCCCTAGCGGGCATTTGGACTATATAGATAACCTAGCGGGCACTTAGACTTTGTAGGTTACCTAGCGGCACATGGACTATCTAGGTTACCTAGCTGGCACTTGAACTATCTACGTTATAGCGGGTTCTTGGAGTATGTAGGTTACCTAGAGGGCTGTTGGACTATCTAGGTTACCAAGCGGACACTTGGACTATCTAGGTTAACTAACGGACACTTGGACTGTGTAGGTTCCCTAGCGGGCCCTTGGACTATGTAAGTTCCCTAGCGGGCATTTGGAATATGTGGGTTTCCTGGCGGGCATTTGGACTATCTATGTTACCTAACGGGCACTTGGACTATGTAGGTTCCCTAGCGGGCACTTGGATTATGTAGGTTCCCTATCGGGCACTTGGACTATGTAGGTTAACTAGAGGGCATTTGGACTATGTAGGTTACCTAGCAGGCACGTGGACTATGTAGGTTCCCTATCGGGCACTTGGAAAATGTAGGTTAACTAGGGGGCACTAGGACTATGTAGGTTACCAAGCGGGCCCTTAGACTATCTAGGTTACCTAGCGAGCATTTGGACTATGTAGGCTCCCTAGCGGTCATTTGGACTATATAGAATACCTAGCGGGAACTTAGACTTTGTAGGGTACCTAGCGGGCACTTGGACTATCTAGGTTACCTAGCTGGCACTTGAACTATCTACGTTACCTAGCGGGTACTTGGAGTATGTAGGTTACCTACCGGGCTGTTGGAATATCTAGGTTACCATGCAGGCACTTGGACTATCTAGGTTAACTAACGGGCACTTGGACTATGTAGGTTCCCTAGCGGGCCCTTGGACTATGTAAGTTCCCTAGCGGGCACTTGGACTATGTGTGTTCCCTAGCGGGCATTTGGACTATCTAGGTTACCATGCGGGCACTTGGACTATCTAGGTTAACTAACGGGCACTTGGACTATGTAGGTTCCCTAGCGGGCCCTTGGACTATGTAAGTTCCCTAGCAGGCACTTGGACTATGTGGGTTCCCTAGCGGGCACTTGGACTATCTAGGTTACCTAGCGGGCACTTGGACTATGTACGTTCCCTAGCGGGCACTTGGATTATCTAGGTTACCTAGCGGGCACTTGGACTATGTACGTTACCTAGCGGGCACTTGGATTATGTACGTTTCCTAGCGGGTACTTGGACTATCTATGTTATCTAGCGGGCACTTGGACTATGTAGGTTCCCTATCGGGCACTTGGACTAGATAGGTTCCCTAGCGGGCACTTGGTCTATCTAGGTTAACTAGCGGGCACTTGGACTATCTATGTTAAGTAGCGAGCACTTGGACTATCTAGGTTAACTAGCGGGCATTTGGACTATTAGGGTCCCTAGCGGGCATTTGGACTATATTGGTTACCTAGCAGGCACTTGGACTATGTAGGTAAACGAACGGGCACTTGGACTATGTAGGTAACCTAGTGGTCACTTGAACTGTCTAGGTTACCTAGCGGGCACTTGGAGTATGTAGGTTAACTTGAGGGCACTTGGACTACGTAGGTTAACTAGCGGGCCCTTGGATGGTGTAGGTTAACTAGCGGGCCCTTGGACTATGTAGGTTAACTAGCGGGCCCTTGGACTATGTAGGTTAACTAGCGGGCACTTGGACTATCTAGGTTACTTAGCGGGCACTTGGACTATGTATGTTCCCTAGCGGGCACTTGGGCTATCTACGTTACCTAGCGGGCACTTGGATTATGTAGGTTAACGAACGGGCACTTGGACTATGTAGGTAACCTAATGGTCACTTGGACTGTCTAGGTTACCTAGCGGGGACTTGGACTATGTAGGTTAACAAGCGGGCCCTTGGTCTATGTTGGTTAACTAGCAGGCCTTTGGACTATGTAAGTTAACTAGAGGGCACTTTGATGATCCTGGTTAACTAGCGGGCACTTGGACTATCTAGGTTAACTAGCGGGCACTTGGACTATCTAGGTTAACTAGCGGGCACTTGGACTATTAGGTTCCCTAGCGGGCATTTGGACTATATAGGTTACCTAGCGGGCACTTGGACTATGTAGGTTACCTAGCGGGCACTTGGACTATCTAGGTTAACTAGCGGGCACTTGGACTATGTAGGTTCCCTAGCGGGCATTTGGACTATGTAGGTTCCCTAGCGGACACTTGGACTATGTAGTTTCCCTAAAGGGCACTTGGACTATCTAGGTTCCCTAGCGGGCACTTGGACTATGTAGGTTAACTAGTGGACAATTGGCCGATCTATGTTAACTAGCGGGTACTTGGGCTATCTAGGTTAACTAGCGGGCACTTGGATTATCTAGGTTACCTAGCGGGCACTTGGAATATGTAGGTTCCCTAGCGGGCATTTGGACTATATAGATAACCTAGCGGGCACTTAGACTCTGTAGGTTACCTAGCTGGCACTTGAACTATCTACGTTACCTAGCGGGTTCTTGGAGTATGTAGGTTACCTAGCGGGCTGTTGGACTATGTAGGTTACCAAGAGGGCACTTGGACTATCTAGGTTAACTAACGGGCACTTGGACTATGTAGGTTCCATAGCAGGCCCTTGGCCTATGTAAGTTCCCTAGCGGGCACTTGGACTATGTAAGTTCCCTATCGGGCACGTGGACTATGTAGGTTAACTAGAGGGCATTTGGACTATGTAGGTTACCTAGCGGGCACTTGGACTATGTAGGTTCCCTATCGGGCACTTGGAAAATGTAGGTTAACTAGGGGGCACTAGGACTATGTAGGTTACCTAGAGGGCCCTTAGACTATCTAGGTTACCTAGCGGGCTTTTGGACTATGTAGGCTCCCTAGCGGTCATTTGGACTATATAGATTACCTAGCGGGCACTTAGACTTTGTAGGTTACCTAGCGGGCACTAGGACTATCTATGTTACCTAGCGGGTACGTGGAGTATGTAGGTTACCTACCGGGCTGTTGGAGTATCTAGGTTACCTAGCGGGCACTTGGACTATCAAGGTTAACTAACGGGCACTTGGACTATGTAGGTTCCCTAGCGGGCCCTTGGACTATGTAGATTAACTAGCGTGCATTTGGACTATGTAGGTTACCTAGCGGGCACTTGGACTATGTAGGTTCCCTATCGGGCACTTGGAGAATGTAGGTTAACTAGGGGGCACCAGGACAATATAGGTTACCTAGCGGGCCCTTGGACTATATAGGTTACCTAGGGTGAACCTGGACTATGTAGGTTAACTAGTGGGCACTTGAACTATCTAGGTTACCTAGCAGGCACTTGGACTATGTACATTCCCTAGCGGGCACTTGGACTATCTAAGTTACCTAGCGGGCACTTGGACTATGTACGTCACCTAGCGGGCACTTGGACTATGTACGTTTCCTAGTGGGTACTTGGACTAGATAGGTTCCCTAGTGGGCACTTGGTCTATCTATGTTAACTCGCGAGCACTTGGACTATCAAGGTTAACTAACGGGCATATGGACTATTAGGGCCCCTAGCGGGCATTTTTACTATATAGGTTACCTAGCGGGCACTTGGACTATGTAGGTTAACGAACGGGCACTTGGACTATGTAGGTAACCTAGTGGTCACTTGAAATGTCTAGGTTACCTAGCGTGCACTTGGACTATGTAGGTTAACTAGCGGGCACTTGGACTAGCTAGGTTAACTAGAGGGCCCTTGGGCGATGTAGGTTAACTAGCGGGCACTTGGAATATCTAGGTTAACTCGCGGGCCCTTGGACTATGTAGGTTACCTAGTGGGCACTTGGACGATCTAGGTTAACTAGCAGGGATTCGGACTATGTAGTTTAACTAGCAGGCCCTTGGACTATGTAGATTAACTAGCGGCACTTGGACTATCTACGTTAACTAGCGGGCCTTGGACTATGTAGATTCCCTAGCGGGCACTTGGACTATGTATGTTCCAGAGCGGGCACTTGGACTATGTAGGTTCCCTAGTAGTCACTTGGACTATGTAGGTTCCAGAGCGGGCACTTAGACTATCTAGGTTCCCTAGCGGGCACTTGTACTATGTAGGTTAATTAGTGGACACTTGGACGATCTAGTTTAACTAGCGGGTACTTGGATTATGTAGGTTAACTAGCGGGCCCTTGAACTATGTGGATTAACTAGCGGGCACTTGGACTATGTAGGTTCCCTAGCGGGCACTTGGACTCTGTATGTTCCCTACGGACACTTGAACTACGTAAGTTAACTACCGAGCACTTGGATTATGTAGGTTAACTAGCGGGCCCTTGGACTATCTAGGTTACCTAGCGGGCACTTGGACTATGTAGGTTAACTACCGGGCACTTGCACTATCTAGGTTACCGAACGGACATTTGGACTATGTAGGTAACCTAGCGGGCAATTGGACTATCTAGGTTAGGTAACGGGCACTTGGAATATCTAGGTTTCTTAGCGGGCACTTGGACGATCTAGGTTAACTAGAGGGCACTTGGACTATCTACGTTAACTAGCGGGCCTTGGACTATGTAGATTCCCTAGCGGGCACTTGGACTATGTATGTTCCAGAGCGGGCACTTGGACTATGTAGGTTCCCTAGTAGTCACTTGGACTATGTAGGTTCCAGAGCGGGCACTTAGACTATCTAGGTTCCCTAGCGGGCACTTGTACTATGTAGGTTAATTAGTGGACACTTGGACGATCTAGTTTAACTAGCGGGTACTTGGATTATGTAGGTTAACTAGCGGGCCCTTGAACTATGTGGATTAACTAGCGGGCACTTGGACTATGTAGGTTCCCTAGCGGGCACTTGGACTCTGTATGTTCCCTACGGACACTTGAACTACGTAAGTTAACTACCGAGCACTTGGATTATGTAGGTTAACTAGCGGGCCCTTGGACTATCTAGGTTACCTAGCGGGCACTTGGACTATGTAGGTTAACTACCGGGCACTTGCACTATCTAGGTTACCGAACGGACATTTGGACTATGTAGGTAACCTAGCGGGCAATTGGACTATCTAGGTTAGGTAACGGGCACTTGGAATATCTAGGTTTCTTAGCGGGCACTTGGACGATCTAGGTTAACTAGAGGGCACTTGGACTATCTAGGTTAACTAGCGGGCACTTGGACTATGTAGGTTTCTTAGCGGGTACTTCGACTATGTAGGTTACCCTAACCCTAACCGTAAACCTAACCCTAAATCTAAATCTAACCCTAGCCCTAGGTCTTACCCTAACCCTAACCCTATGACTAACCCTAACGCTAAACCTCACCCTAACCCTAACCCTAGGTCTACCCCTAACCCTAATCTAACCCTAACCCTAACCCTAACCCTAAACCTAAGCCTAACCTTAATCTTAACCCTAGGTCTAACACTAACACTAACACTAACACTAACCCTAACCTTAGGTCTAACTCGAACCCCAACCCTAACCCTAGGTCTAAAACTAACCCTAACCCTAACTCTAACCCTAACCCTAGGTCTAACCCCAAACTTGCCCTAAACCTAACCCTCATCCTAGGTAACTAAACTTAACCCTAACCCTAGGTTTAAGACTAACCCAATCCTAACTATAGGTCTAAACCTAACCCTAACGTAAACCCTAGGTCTAACCCTAACCCTAACCCTTACCCTAACCCTAGGTCTAACCCTACACCTAACCCTCAGACTAACCCTAACCCTATCCAAACCCTATATCTAAACCTAACCCTATCCCAAACCCTAACTCTAAACCTAACCCTAACCTTAACCCTAACCCTATGTCTAACCCTAACCCTAAACCTAATCCTAATACTAGGTCTAACCCTGACCTTAACCCTAAACCTAGGGCTAATCCTAAACCTAACCCAGCCCCAAATACTAACCCTAGCCCTAATCCTAACTCTAGGATTAACCATAACCCTAACAGTAACCCTAACCCTAGGTATAACCCTTTCCCTAACCATAACCATAACCCAAACCCTAAGCCTAACCCTAACCCTAGGGCTAACCCTCACCCTCACCCTAACCCTAATCTAACCCTAACCCTATCTCTAACCCTAAAACTAACCCTAACCCTAACCCTAGGTCTAACACTAACCCTAACCCAGGTCTAAACCAAACCCTATCCCTAACACTAACTCTAACCCTAGGTCTAACCCTAACAATTACCCTAGGTCTACCCCTAATCGTAACCCTAAACCTAGGTCTAAACTAAACTAAACTTAACCCTAACCCCAACCATAACCTTAACCCTAACCCTAGGTCTAAACCTAATCCTAACCCTAACCCTAGGTCTAACTCTAACCCTAACCTTAACCCTAATCCTAACACTAAACCTAACCCTAACCCTAGGTCTAAACTTAACCCTAAACCTAATGCTAGGACTAACCCTAACCCTAAACCTTACTCCTAACCCTAGCCCTAAACCTAGGTCTTACCCTAACCCTAAACCTAACCGTAGGACTAAACCTAACCCTAACACTAAAACCTAGGTCTAACCCTAACTCTAACCTTAACCCTAACTCTAGGTCTAAACCTAACCCTAACCCCAACCCTAGGTCTAAGCCTAACCCTAAACTGACCCTAACACTAACCCTAACCCTAGGTTTAACCCTAACCCTAACCTAGATCTAACCCTAACCCTAATCCTAACCCTAACCCTAAAACTAACCCTAGGTCTAAACCTAACCCTAACCCTAGGTCTACCCCTAACCCTGAACCTAACCGTGACCCTAACCCTAATCCTAACGCTAGGTCTAACCATAACCTTAACCTTAACCCTAATCCTAATCCTAGGTCTAATCCTAACCCTAACCCTAACTCTAACCATAACCCTCACCCTAGATCCAAACCTAACCCTAACCCTAATCTTAACTCTAGGTCTAAACCTAACCCTAACCCTCGCCCTTACCCTAGGTCTAACCCTAAACCTAACCCTAGGTCTAACTCTAAACCTAACAGTAATCCTAACCCTAACCCTAATCCTAATCCTAACCCTAGGTCTAAATTTAACCCTAAAACTAACCCTAGGTCTAACGCTAATCTTAACCATAACCCTAACCCTAAGTCTAACCATAAAACTAACCCTAAACCTAACCCTAACCCTAACCCTAACCTAGGTCTAACCCTAACACTAACCCTAGGTCTAAACATAACCCTAACATTGACCCTAACACTGACCCGTACCCTAACACTAAACCTAAACCTAACCCTAACCCTAATCCTAACACTAATCCCAGGTCTTACCCTAACCCTAACCCTACTCTAGCCCTAACCCTAACCCTAATCCTAGGTCTAACTCTAACCGTAACACTAACCCTAACCGTAACCCTAGGTCTGACCCTAACCCTAGGTCTAACCCTATCACTTACAGTAGGTCTACCCCTAACACTATCCCTAAACCTAGGTCTAACCTAAATTAACCCTAAGCCTAAACCTAACCCTATCCCAAACCCTAACCTTAACCCTAGGTCTAAACCTAACCCTAAACCTAACCCTAGGTCTAAATTTAACCCTAAACTTAACCCAAGGTATAACCTTAACCCTAGGTCTAATCCTAACCCTAAGCCTAACGCTAACCCTAAACCTAGGTCTAACCCTAAACCTAATCCTAAACCTAGGTCTAACCCTAACCTTAAACCTAAGTCTAACCCTAACCCTAGGTCTAACCATAACCCTAACCCTAACCCTAGGTGTAACCATAACGCTAACACTTACCCTAACCCTAATCCTAAACCTAAACCGAACCCTAAACCTAGGTCTTACACTAACCCTAACCCTAACCCTAACCCTAACCCTAACCCTAACACTAGGTCTAACCCTAACCCTTGGTCTAACACTAAACCTAACCCCAAACCTAAAACTAGGTCTACCTCTAATCGTAACCCTAATCCTAAACCTAACCCTAACCCTAGGTATAACCCTAAACCTACCCCTAAATCTAACCTTAACCCTAGGTCTAACCCTAACCCTAAAGCTAACCCTACCCTAACACTAACACTAGGTCTAATCCTAATCCAAACCCTAAATCCAAACCCTACCCTAGGTCTAACCTTAACCCTAACCCTAACCCTAAGGTTAGGTATAACCCTAACCCTAACACTAAACCTAGGTCTAACACTAGCCCTAACCCTAACCTTAATGCCAAATGTAACCCTAACCTAGGTCAAATCCTATACCTAACCCTAACCCTATGTCTTACCCTAAAACTAACCCTAACCCTAAACCTAACTCTAAACCTAGGTCTAACCCTAACCCTAACCTTAATCCTAACCCTAATCCTAACCCTCACCCTAACAGTAACCCTAACCCTAACCCTAGGTATAACACTAACACTAACCCTAACCTTTACCCTAACACTAACCCTAGGTCTAAAGCTAACCCTAACCTTAACCCTAATCCTAACCCTAAACCTAACCCAAACCCTAACCCTAAACCTAGGTCTAAACTTAACCCTAACCCTAACGCTCGGTCTAACCCTAACCCTAAACCTAAACCTAACCCTAAGCCTAATCCTAACTCTAGATCTAACCCGAACCCTAACCCTACCCCTTAACCTAACCCTAAGCCTAGGTCTTACCCTAACCCTAACTTAACCGTTGGACTAAATCTAACCATAACTCTTAAACCTAGGTCTAACCCTAACCTTTACCCTAATCCTAACCCTAACCATAAACCTAAACTTAACCCTAACTCTAGGTCTAAACCTAACCCTAACCCTAAACCAAACCTTAGGTCTAAGCCTAACCTTAACCTAAACCTAACCCTAACAGTAACCCTAACCCTAGGTTTAACCCTAACCCTAACCCTAAACCTAACCCTTACCTAGGTCTAATGCTAACCCTAACCCTAACCCTAATCCTAACCCTAACCCTAACCCTAGGTCTAAACCTAACCCTAACCGAACCCTAACCCTAACCCTAAACCTAACCCTAAACCTAAACCTGACCCTAACCCAAATCCTAACGCTAGCTCGAACACTAATCTTAACCTAAACCCTAAACCTAAGCCTAGGTCTAATCCTAACCCTAACCCTAACTCTAAGCCTAAACCTAACCCTAGGTCCATATCTATCCCTTACCCTAATCTTAACCCTAGATCTAACCCTAACCCTAACCCTCACCCTAACCTAGGTGTAACTCTAACCCTAACACTAATCCTAACGCTAACCCTAATCCTAATCCTAGGTCTAACCTTAACCCTAAACCTAACAATAACCTTAGGTCTAACCCTAATCTTAACCCTACCCGTAACCCTAAAACTAGGTCTAACCCTAACCCTACCCCTAACCATAACCCTAACCCTAAGCCTAGGTCTAACCCTAAACCTAACCCTACCCCTAACCCTAACCCTAGGTCTAAACCTAACCCTAAACTTAACCCTACCCCTAACCCTAACACTAACCCTAACCTAGGTCTAACGCTAACACTAACCCTAACCCTAACCCTAGGTCAAACCCTAAACCTAACCCTAGGTCTAAACATAACCCTATCCCTAACCATAACCATAACCCTAGATCTAACCATAACCCTAACACTGACCCTAACCCTAACCCCAACCCTAACCCTAAACCTAAACCTAACCCTAACCCTAATCCTAACACTAACCTTAGGTCTTATACTAACCGTTACCCTAACCCTAACCCTAGGTCTTACCCTAACCCTAACCCTAGATCTAACCCAAACCCTTACCCTTGAGCTACCCCTAACACTAACCCTAAACCTAGGTCTAACATAAATTAACCCTAACCCCAACCCTAACCCTAGGTCCAAACCTAACCCTAACCCTAACCCTTGGTCTAAATCTAACACTAACCCTAACCCTAGGTCTAAACCTAAACCTAACCCTAACTCTAACCCTAACGCTAACTCTAGGTCTAATCCTAAACCTAACCCTAACCGTAACCCTAGGTCTTACCCTAACCCTAACCCTAACCCTCATCCTAGATCTAAACCAAACCCTTACACTAGGTCTACCCCTAACACTAACCCTAAGCCTACGTCTAACCTAAATTAACCCTAACCCTAACCCGAACCCCAACCCTAACCTTAGGTCTAACCCGAACCCTAACCCTAATCTTAGGTCTAAATCTAACCCTAACCCTAACCCTAACCCTAGGTCTAACCATAAACCTAACCCTAACTCTAACCCTAAACCTAACGCTAACCCTAAGTCTAATCTTAAACCAAACCCTAACCCTAACCTTAACCCTAGGTCTAACCCTAAAAATAACCGTAACCCTAACCCTAACCTAGGTCTAACCCAAAACCTAACCCTAACCCTAATCCTAACCCTAAACTTAACCCTAAACCTAACCCTAACCCTATGTCTAACCCTAATACTAACCCTACCCTAACCCTAACCCTAGGCCTAACCCTAACCCTAACTCTAAACCTAACCCTAACCTAACCCTAACCCTAAACCTAGGTCTAACCATAATCCTAACACTTACCCTAACCATAATACTAAGCCTAACCCTAAACTTAACGCTAACCCTAACCCTAATCCTAACCTTATCCCTGGGACTTACACTAACCCTAACCCTAAACCCAACCCTAGGTCTTACCCTAACCCTAGCTATAATCCTAACCATAGGTCTAACCCAAAACCTAACCCTAACCCTAGGTCTAACCCTAACTGTAACCCTAAACGTAGGTCTAACCCTAACTCTAACCGTAATCTAAACCTAAACCTAACCCTAACCCTAGGTCTAAACCTAAACCTAACCCTAACCGTAACCCTAGGTCTAAATCTTACCCAAACCCTAACCCTAGGTGTAAGCCTAAACCTAAACCTAATCCTCACCCTACCCCTAGGTCTTACCCTAACCCTAAACCTAACCCTAGGTCTTACCCTAATCCTAACCGTAACCATAACCCTAACTCTAGGTCTAACCCAAACCCTAACCCTTACCCTAGGTCTAACCCTATCCCTAACCATAATCTAAACTTAACCCTAAACCTATCCTTAACCCTAACCCATGGTCTAACCCTAACCCTAACCCTAACCCCACGTCTAAACCTAACCCTAAACCTAACCCTGACCCTAACCCAAATCCTAACGCTAGGTCTAACCATAACCTTAACCCTAACCCTAACCTAGGTCTAACCCTAACACTAACCCTAACTCTAACCCCAACCCTAAACCTTGGTCTAAACCTAACCCTAACCCTAACCCTAGGTCTAAATATATCCCTAACCATAACTGTAACCCTAGGTCTAACCCTAAACCTAACCCTAACTCTAACCCTAACCTTAACGCTAACCCTAGGTCTAATCGTAAACATAACCCTAACCCTAACCTTAACCCTAGATCTAACCCTAACCCTAACTGTACCCCCAACACTAACCCTAGGTCTAACCTAAACCTAACCCTAACCCTAACCCTAGGTCTAAATCTAACCCTAACCCTAACCCTAATCCTAACCCTAACCCCAACACTAACCCGAACCTTTACCCTAACCCTAAACCTCGGTCTAACCCTAAACCTAACCCTACCCCTAACCCTCACCATAATCCTAACACTAGGTCTAACCTAACCCTAACCAAAACCCTAACACTAACCTAAACCTAACCCTAATCTTAACCCTTACCCTAACACTAACCCTAACCCTAGGTCTAACCCTAACCCTAATTCTATCCCCAACACTAACACTATCCCTAACCCAAACCCTAACCTAACCCTAGCTCTAACCCAAAACCTAACTCTAACCGTAACCCTAGCTCTAAACCTAAACCTAACCCTAACCCTAGGTCTATCCCTAACCCTAACCTTAGCCCTAGGTCATACCCTAACCCTAAACCAAACCCTAACCTTAGGTCTAACCCTAAGTCTAAAACTAACCGTAACCCATAAAAACCCTAAACCTAGGACTAACCCTAACCCTAGGTCTAACCCGAACCCTAATCCTAACCTAACCCTGACCCTAACTCTAACCCTAACCCTAACCCTAGTTCTAACCCTAAACCTAACCCCAACCCTAACCATAACCATAACCATAACCATATGTCTAACTATTTCACTAACATAACCCAAACACTAACCCTATCCCTAACCCTAAACCTAACGCTAGGTCTAACCCAAACCCTAAATTTTTGGTTTAACCCTAACACTATCCCTTAGCCTAACTCTAAGCCTAACCCTAAACCTAGGTCTAGCCTAACCCTAAACCTAACTCTACCCCTAACCCTAACCCACACCCTCACCCTACCCTCACCCTAATATTAACCTTAACCCTATCCCTAACCCAAACACTAACCCTAAAAATAACCCTAACCTTAGTTCTAACCCTAACCCTAAACCTAACCTTAACCCTAGGTCTAAACCAAACTCTAACCCTAACCCTAACCCTAGATCTAACCCTAAACCAACCCTAACCATAACTCTAGGTCTAACACTAACCCTATCCCTAGGTCTAACCCTAAACCTAACCCTAACCCTAACCCTAACAATAGGTCTAATCCTAACCCTAACCCTATCCCTAACCCCAACCTTTAACCTACGTCTAACCCTAAACCTAACCCTAAGCCTAAACCTAAACCTAACCATAGGTCTAACGCTAAACCTAACACAAACACTAACCCTAACCCTAAACCTAACCCTAACCCTAGGTCTAAACCTAACCATAACCATAACCCTAACCCTAGGACTAAACCTAACTCTAACCCTATACCTAACGCTAGATCTAACCCTAACCCTAACCATAGGTCTAACGCTAACCATAACAATAACCCTAACCCTAGGTCTAACCCTAACCCTAAGCCTAACCCTAACATTAACTCTATGCCTTACCCTAGTTTTAATCCTAAATCTAACCCTAGGTTTAACCCTAACACTAACCCTAAGCCTAACTCTAATCCTAACCGTAACACTAGGTATAACCTAACCCTAAAATGAACCCTATCCCTCACCCTCACCCGAACACTGACCCTAACACTAACACTAGGTCTAACCCTAACCCTAGGTCTAACCCAAACCCTAACCCTAACACTAAACCTAACCCTAGGTCTAAATCTAACCCTAACCGTAACCCTAACACTAATCCTAACCCTAGGTCTAACCCTAACCCTAACAATAAAATAACCCTAACCCTAATGCTAATGCTAACCCTAACACTAGCCGTAGGTCTAACCCTAACCCTACCGCTAATCCTAACCCTAAACCCAACCCTCACCCTAATCCTAACGCTAGGTCTAACATTAACCCTTACCCTAACCCAAGGTCTAACACTAACCCTAATCCTAGGTTTAACTCTAACCTTAACATTTACCCTAAACCTAACCCTAACCCTAACCCAAACCCTAAACTTAAAAGTAGGTTTATCCCTAACACTAACCATAACACTAACCCTAATGCTAACTTTATCCCTAACCCTAATCCTAACCCTAACCCGAGGTCTAACCCTAAACCTAATACTACCACTAACCCTAAACCTAACCCCAACAATAACCCTCACACTAACTCTAACCCTAGGTCTAACCCTAATCCTAATCCTAACCAGAACCCTAGGCCTAACCCTAACCCTAAACCTACCCCTACCCCTAAGCCTAACACTAACCCTAACCCTCACACTAACCATAACCCTAAACCTAACCCAAAGCCTAGGTCTAACCCTTAACCTAACCCTCATCCTCATCCTAACCCTAGGTCAAACATTAACCCTTACCCTAATCCTAACCCTAACCTGAACCCTAGGTCTAACCCTAACCCTAAACCTAGGTTTAACTCTAACCCTAACCCTAACCCTAACTCTATACACAACCGTAGGTCTAACATTAACCCTAACCCTAACACTAAACCTAACCCTTACCTTATCCCTAATCCTAAACCTAGGTCTAACCCTAAACCTAATCCTAACCCTAAACCTTACCCCAAAATTAACCCTCACACTAACCCTAACCCTATGTCTAACCCTAACCCTAACCCTAATCCTAACCCTAAACCTAGGCCTAACCCTAAACCTACTCCTAACCCTAACACTAACTCTATCGCTAACCCTAACACTAACCCTAAACCTAACCATAGGTGTACCCCTAACCTAACCCTAACCCAAAGCCTTGGTCTAACCCTACACCTAACCCTAACACTAACCCTAGCACTAACCCTAAACCTGACCCTAAACCTAACCCTAACTCTTCACCTAACCTTAACCCTAACGCTAGGTCTAACCCTAACCCTAACCTTACCTAGATCTAACACTAAACCTAACCCTAACACCAAGGTCTAATCCTAACCCTAAACCTAGGTCTAACCGTAACCCTAGGTCTAACCTTAAAACCAACCCTCACACTAAATTTAGCCCTAACCCTAACACTAACCCTTGGTCTAATCCTAACCCAAGGTCTAACCCTAACCCTAACAATCCTAACCCTAACGCTAACCTTAACCCTAACCCTAGTTCTAACCCTAAACATAACCCTACCCCTACACCTAACTCTAACCCTCACCATAATCCTAACACTAGGTCTAACCCTAACACTAACCCTAATCCTAACCCTAATCATAACCGTAACCATAAGACTAACCTTAATGCTAACCCTAGGTCTAACCCTAACCCTAATCCTAAGCCTAACCCTAGGCCCAAACCTAACCCTAAACCTACCCCTAACCTAACACTAAACCTAACCCTAACCCTTACCCTAACACTAACCCTAAACTTAAAGCTAACCGTAGGTCTAATCCTAACCTAATCCAAATCTAACCCAAAGCCTAGATGAAACCCTAAAACTAACCCTAACCCTAGCAATAACCCTAAATATTCACCTAACCGTAACCCTAAGTCTAACCCTAACCCTAGGTCTAACCCTAACCCTAAACCTAGGTCTAACCCTAACACTAGGTCTATCCTTAACCCTAACCTTAACCCTTAACCTAAACCTAGGTCTAACCCTAACCCTAGGTCTAAGCCTAAACCTAAACCTAGCTCTAACCCTACCCTAACGCTAGGTCTAACCGTAGCCCTACACTAACCCTAAACCTAAACCTAATTGCAAACCTAACACTAACTCTAAACCTAACGCTAACCCTAACCCTATCCTAGGTCTAACCCTAACACTAACCCTAACCTAGGGTCTAACCCTAAACATAACCCTAAGCCTAATCCTAACCGTAAGCGTTGGTCTAACCCTAACCCTAACCTAAAAACTGACACTAACCCTAACCCTGACCCTAAACCTAGATCTAATCCTAAACCTAACCCCAACCCTAACCCTAGGTCTAACCCTAACACTACCCCTAAACCTAACACTAAAATAAAGTCTAACCCTAACCCAAACTCTACCCCTAACCCGAACAATAACCCTAGGTCTAACCTAACTCTAAGCCTAACACTAACCCAAACCCTCCTTCTAATGCTAACCCTAATCCAAGGTTTAACACTAACACTAACCCTAAGCCTAACGCTAATCCTCAACCTAACACTAGGTCTACGCTAACCGTAACCTAACCATAAACCTAACACTAACCCTATCCCTCACGCTTACCATCACCCTAACACTAACCCTAACACTAACACTTGGTCTAACCCTAACCCTAACCCTTGGTCTAAACCTAACCCTAATCCTAACACTAACCCGAACCCTTGTTCTAAATCTAACCCTAACCTTAACCCTAACCCTAATCCTAACCCTAGGTCTAACCTTAACCTAATTGTAACCCTAACACTAAACTTAACCTTAACTCTAGGTCAAACCCTAACCCTAACGCTAAACTTAAACCTAATCCTCACCATAACCCTAAACCTAGGTCTAACCCTAAACCTAACCCTAACCCTAACCATAGGTCTAACCCTAACTATAACCCTAACCCTAACCCTCATCCTAAACCTAACCCTAGGTCTAACCCTAACCCTAACCCTAACACTAGGTCTAATACTATACCTAACCCTAACCCTAACCATAACCCTAACACTAACCCTAAGCCTAAACCGAACAGTAGATCTAAACCTAACCCTAGGTCTAACCCTAAACCAAAGCCTAGGTATAACCCTAACCATAAACCTAAACTTAAACATAGGACGAACCCTAATCCTAACCTTAAAACTAACCCTCATCCTAACCCTAACCCTAAGTCTAACCCTAACTCTAGGACTAACCCTAACCGTAACCCTAAACCTAGGTCTAACCCTAACCCTAACCCTAACCCTAACAATAGGACTAGCCCTAATCCTAATCATAAACCTAACCCTCACCCTAACCCTAACACTAAGTCTAACCCTAAATCTAGGTCTAACACTAACCCTAACCCTAAACCTAGGTCTAACCCTAAACCTAACCCTAACCCTAGGTCTAACCCTAACCCTAAACTTAACCCAAGGCCTAACCTTAACCCTAGGTCTAATCCTAAACCTAACACTTGGTCTAACATTAACCCTAACCCTAAACCTAGGTCTAACCCTTGGTGTAACCTTAACCCTAACCCTAACCCGAAAGCTAAACCTAGGCCTAACCCCAACCCTAACCCTCGGTTTTACCATAAACCTACCCCTAACCCTAAACCTAGATCTAACCCTAACCCTAAACCTAACCCTAACCCTAAACATAACCCTTATCGTAAACCTAACCCTAATCCTAACGCTAACCCAAACCTAAACCTGACCCTAATTCTATACCTAACCCTAACCCTATTTGTAACCGTAACCCTAACCCTAGCTCTAACCCTAAGCCTAACCCTAACCATAGGTCTAACCGGAACCCTAGGCCTTACCCTAAGTCTAACCCAACCCTAACCCAAGGTCTAAACCTAACCCAAAACCTAACCCAACCCTAGGTCTAATCCTAACCCTAAGCCAAACCCTAACCCTAACCCTAGGTCTAACCCTAACCCTAACTTAACCCAAATCCTAACCCTAGTTCTAACCCTAACCTTAATCCAGGGTCTAATCCTAACGCTAACCTTAACACTAACATAAGGTTTAACCCTAACCCTAACACTATCCCTCACCCTCACCCTCACCCTCACCCTAACACTAAACCTAACAGTAACCCTAGGTCTAACCCTAACCCTAGGTCTAATCCTAACCCTAAACCTAACGCTAACCCTAAACCTAGGTCTAACCCTTAACCTAATCCTAAACCTAGGTCTAACCCTAACCTTAAACCTAAGTCTAACCCTAACCCTAGGACTAATCCTAACCCTAACACTAGATCTAACCCTAACCCTAAACCTAGGTCTATCCCTAACCCTATGTCTAACCTTAACCCTAACCCTAACCCTACCCCTAAACCTAACCCTAGGTCTAACCCTAACCCTAACCCTAACTCTAACACTAAACTTAATCCTAATCCTAACTCTAACCTTAACACTAACCCTAGGTCTAACTGAAACCCTATCCCTAGGTCTAACACTAAACCTAACCCAAACCCTAACCCTAAACCTAGGTTATCCCTAACCCTAACCCTAAATCTAACCCTGACCCTAGGTCTAACCTAAACCTAACCCTAAGCCTAACCCTAACCCTAACAGTAGGTTTAAACCTAACCCTAACCAAAACACTAACCCTACCCTAACCATAACCATAGGTCTAACCCTAATCCTAACCCTAAACCTTACCCTAACTCAAGGTCTAATCCTAACCCTAACACTAACCATAAAACTAAGATAAGGACTACATCTAAACCAAACCCTACCCCTAAATCGAAACCTAACCTTAGGTCTAATCCTAACCCTAAGTCTAAGCCTAACCCTAACACTAACTCTAACCCTTAACGTAACGCTAGGTCAACCCTAAACCTAGGTCTAACCCTAACCCTAACCCTAACCCTAACCATAAGACTAACACTAATCCTAACATTAAACCTAACCCTCACCCTAACCCTAACACTAAGTCTAAACCTAACTCTAGGTCTAACACTAACCCTAACACTAAACCTAGGTCTAAACCTAAACCTAACCCTAACCCTAGGTCTAACCCTAACCCTAAACTTAACCCAAGGTATAACCTTAACCCTAGGTCTAATCCTAACCCTAAGCCTAACGCTAACCCTAAACCTAGGTCTAACCCTAAACCTAATCCTAAACCTAGGTCTAACCCTAACCTTAAACCTAATTCTAACCCTAACCCTAGGACTAATCCTAACCCTAACACTAGATCTAACCCTAACCCTAAACCTAGGTCTATCCCTAACCCTAGGTCTAACCTTAACCCTAACCCTAACCCTACCCCTAAACCTAACCCTAGGTCTAACCCTAACCCTAACCCTAACTCTAACACTAAACTTAATCCTAATCCTAACTCTAACCTTAAAACTAACCCTAGGTCTAACTGAAACCCTATCCCTAGGTCTAACACTAAACCTAACCCAAACCCTAACCCTAAACCTAGGTTATCCCTAACCCTAACCCTAAATCTAACCCTGACCCTAGGTCTAACCTAAACCTAACCCTAAGCCTAACCCTAACCCTAACAGTAGGTTTAAACCTAACCCTAACCCAAACACTAACCCTACCCTAACCATAACCAGAGGTCTAACCCTAATCCTAACCCTAACCCTTACCCTAACTCAAGGTCTAATCCTAACCCTAACACTAACCGTAAAACTAAGATAAGGACTACATCTAAACCAAACCCTACCCCTAATTCGAAACCTAACCTTAGGTCTAATCCTAACCCTAAGTCTAAGCCTAACCCTAAACCTAACACTAACTTACCGTAACGATAGGTCTAACCCTAAACCTAGGTCTAACCCTAAACCTAACCCTAACCCTAACCATAGGTCTAACCCTAACTATAACCTTAACCCTAACCCTAACCCTCATCCTAAACCTAACCCTAGGTCTAACCCTAACCCTAACCCTAACACTAGGTCTAATACTATACCTAACCCTAACCATAACCATAACCCTAACACTAACCCTAAGCCTAAACCGAACAGTAGATCTAAACCTACCCTAGGTCTAACCCTAAACCAAAGCCTAGGTCTAACCCTAACCATAAACCTAAACCTAACCATAGGATGAACCCTAATCCTAACCTTAAAACTAACCCTCATCCTAACCCTAACCCTAAGTCTAACCCTAACTCTAGGACTAACCCTAACCGTAACCCTAAACCTAGGTCTAACCCTAACCCTAACCCTAACCCTAACAATAGGACTAACCCTAATCCTAATCTTAAACCTAACCCTCACCCTAACCCTAACACTAAGTCTAACCCTAAATCTAGGTCTAACACTAACCCTAAACCTAGGTCTAACCCTAAACCTAACCCTAACCCTAGGTCTAACCCTAACCCTAAACTTAACCCAAGGCCTAACCTTAACCCTAGGTCTAATCCTAAACCTAACACTTGGTCTAACATTAACCCTAACCCTAAACCTAGGTCTAACCCTTGGTGTAACCTTAACCCTAACCCTAACCCAAAAGTTAAACCTAGGCCTAATCCCAACCCTAACCCTCGGTTTTACCATAAACCTACCCCTAACCCTAAACCTAGATCTAACCCTAACCCTAAACCTAAACCCTAACCCTAAACATAACCCTTATCGTAAACCTAACCCTAATCCTAACGCTAACCCAAACCTAAACCTGACCCTAATTCTATACCTAACCCTAACCCTATTTGTAACCGTAACCCTAACCCTAGCTCTAACCCTAAGCCTAACCCTAACCATAGGTCTAACCGGAACCCTAGGCCTTACCCTAAGTCTAACCCAACCCTAACCCAAGGTCTAAACCTAACCCAAAACCTAACCCAACCCCAGGTCTAATCCTAACCCTAAGCCAAACCCTAACCCTAACCCTAGGTCTAACCCTAACCCTACCTTAACCCAAATCCTAATCCTAGTTCTAACCCTAACCTTAATCCAGGGTCTAATCCTAACGCTAACCTTAACACTAACATAAGGTTTAACCCTAACCCTAACCCTATCCCTCACCCTCACCCTCACCCTAACACTAAACCTAACAGTAACCCTAGGTCTAACCCTAACCCTAGGTCTAATCCTAACCCTAAGCCTAACGCTAACCCTAAACCTAGGTCTAACCGTAAACCTAATCCTAAACGTAGGTCTAACCCTAACCTTAAACCTAAGTCTAACCCTAACCCTAGGACTAATCCTAACCCTAACACTAGATCTAACCCTAACCCTAAACCTAGGTCTATCCCTAACCCTAGGTCTAACCTTAACCCTAACCCTACCCCTAAACCTAACCCTAGGTCTAACCCTAACCCTAACCCTAACTCTAACACTAAACTTAATCCTAATCCTAACTCTAACCTTAACACTAACCCTAGGTCTAAACCTAACCCTAAACCTAACCATAACACTAACCCTACGTCTAACTGAAACCCTATCCCTACGTCTAATACTGAACCTAAACCAAACCCTAACCCTAAACCTAGCTTATCCCTAACCCTAACCCTAAATCTAACCCTGACCCTAGGTCTAACCTAAACCTAACCCTAAGCCTAACCCTAACCCTAACAGTAGGTTTATTACCTAACCCTAACCCAAACACTAACCCTACCCTAACCATAACCATAGGTCTAACCCTAATCCTAACCCTAAACCTTACCCTAACTCAAGGTCTAATCCTAACCCTAACACTAACCGTAAAACTAAGATAAGGACTACATCTAAACCAAACCCTACCCCTCATTCGAAACCTAACCTTAGGTCTAATCCTAACCCTAAGTCTAAGCCTAACCCTAACCCTAACACTAACTCTAACCCTTACCGTAACGCTAGGCCTAACCCTAAACCTAGGTCTAACCCTAACCCTAACCATAAGACTAACACTAATCCTAACCTTAAACCTAACCCTCACCCTAACCCTAACACTAAGTCTAAACCTAACTCTAGGTCTAACACTAACCCTAACACTAAACCTAGGTCTAAACCTAAACCTAACCCTAACCCTAGGTCTAACCCTAACCCTAAACTTAACCCAAGGTATAACCTTAACCCTAGGTCTAATCCAAACCCTAAGCCTAACGCTAACCCTAAACCTAGGTCTAACCCTAAACCTAATCCTAAACCTAGGTCTAACCCTAACCTTAAACCTAAGTCTAACCCTAACCCTAGGACTTATCCTAACCCTAACACTAGATCTAACCTTAACCCTAACCCTAAACCTAGGTCTATTCCGAAACCTAACCCTAGGTCTAACCCTAACCCTAACTCTAACACTAAACTTAATCCTAATCCTAACTCTAACCTTAACACTAACCCTAGGTCTAAACCTAACCCAACCCTAGGTCTAATCCTAACCCTAAGCCAAACCCTAACCCTAACCCTAGGTCTAATCCTAAACCTAACACTTGGTCTAACATTAACCCTAACCCTAAACCTAGGTTTAACCTTAACCCTTGGTGTAACCTTAACCCTAACCCTAACCCAAAAGCTAAACCTAGGTCTAACCCTAACCCTAACCCTCGGTTTTACCATAAACCTAACCCTAACCCTAAACCTAGATCTAACCCTAACCCTAACACTAAACCTAACCCTAACCCTAAACATAACCCTAATCGTAAACCTAACCCTAACCCTAACGCTAACCGTAACCCTACCCCTAGGTCTAACCTTAACCCTAACCCTAACCCTAACCCAAACCTAAACCTAACCCTAATTCTATACCTAACCCTAACCCTATTTGTAACCGTAACCCTAACCCTAACCCTAGCTCTAACCCTAAGCCTAACCCTAACCATAGGTGTAACCCCAACCCTAGGCCTTACCTAAGTCTAACCCAACCCTAACCCAAGGTCTAAACCTAACCCAAACCTTAGGTCTAATCCTAACCCTAAACCAAACCCTAACCCTAGGTCTAACCCTAACTCTAAACTTAACCCAAATCCTAACCCTAGCTCTAACCCTAACCCTAACCATAACCATAACCTTAATCCAAGGTCTGACCCTAACGCTAACCCTAACACTAACATAAGGTTTAAGCCTAACCCTAACACTATCCCTCACCCTCACCCTAACACTAAACCTAACAGTAACCCTAGGTCTAACCCTAACCCAGGTCTAACCCTTACCCAAACCCTAACACTAACCCTAACCCTAGGTCTAAACATAAACCTAACTGTAACCCTAACCCTAAACCTAATCCAAACCCTAGGGCTAACCCTACCCCTAACAATAACCGTAACCCTAACGCTAACCCTAACGTAACCCTAGGTCTAAACCTAAACCTAACCCTACGTCTAACACTAACCCTAACCCTAAACCTCACCCTAATCCTAACTCTAGGTCTAACATTAACCCTTGCCCTAACACTCATCCTAGGTCTAACCCTAACCTTATTCTAGGTTTAACTCTAAACCTAACCCAAACCATAAACCTATTCCTAACCTTAACATTAACCCTAAACCTAAACCTTACCGTAGGTCTAACACTAACCCTAACCCTAACCTTATCCCTAACCCTAACCCTAATCCTAGGTCTAGCCCTAAACTTAACCCTATCCCTAACCCTAAACCTAACCCTATGTCTAAACCTAACCCTAACCCTAAACCTAGGTCTAACCTTGAACCTAAACCTAACCCTAGGTCTAACCCTAACCCTAACTTTAACCCTTAGTCTAACTCTAACACTAGGTCTAATCCTAAACCTAACACTACGTCTAACTCTAACCCTAAACCTAACCCTAAACCTAAACCTAGGTCTAACCATAACCCTATGTCTAACTTTAACCCTAACCCTAAACCTAACCCTAGGTCTAACCCTAACCCTAGGTCTAATCCTAACCCTTACACTAACCCTAACCCTAAACCTAAATCTAACTCTCTTCTTAACCCTAACCCTAAACCTAAACTTAACCCAACACCTAACCCTAACCCTAAACCTAACTGTAACCCTAATCCTAACCCTATTCGTAACCCTCACCCTAACCCTAACCCTAGCTCTAGCCCTAACTCTAACCCTAAACCTAACCCTAAGTCTAATCCTAACCCAAAACCTAATCCTAACCCTTACCCTAACCCTATGTCTAACCCTAACTCTAACCCTAAACCTAACCCTAAATCTAATCCTAACCCAAAACCTAATCCTAACCCTTACCCTAACCCTAGGTCTAATGCTAACCCTATCCCTAGATCTAACCCTAAACCTAACCGTAGGTCTATCCCTAACCCTAGGTCTAACCTTAACCCTAACCCTAACCCTACCCCTAATCCTAACCCTAGCTCGAAACCTAACCCTAACCCTAAGTCTAACTCTAGGTCTAACCCTAACTCTAACCCTAAACCTAACCCAAAGTCTAAACCTAACCCTAAAACTAACCCTAACCTAATTCTAGGTCTAAACCTAACACTATCCCTAGGTGTAACACTAACCCTAACCCTAGGTCTATCCCTAACCCTAACCATAGGTCTAACCCTAACACTAACACAAACACTAATCCTAAACATAACCCTAACCTTAACTCTAGGTCTAACCCTAAACATAATCCTAACCCAAACACTAAGATAACCAATAACCCTAATACAAACCCTGCCCCTAATGCGAAAACGAACCCTAGGTCTAATCCTAACCCTAAGCCTAACCCTAACCCTAACCCTAACCCTAACCCTAAACCTAACCCTAACCCTACGTCTAATCCTAATCCTAACCCTAGGTCTAACCCTAATCCTAACCATAACCCTAACCCGAACCCTAGGTCTAACCCTAATCCTAACACTAAGATAAGGTTTAACCCTAACCCTAACCCTATCCTTCACCCTCACGCTAACACTAAACCTAACACTAACCCTAGGTCTAACCCTAACCCTACGTGTAACCCTAACCCTAACCTTAACACTAACCCTAACCCTAGGACTAAACCAAACCCAAAACTTAACCTTAACTCTAACACTAGGCCTAACACTAAACCTAACCCTAACACTAATACTAACACTAACACTAAACCTAAGCCTAAACCGAACAGTAGGTCTAACCCTAAACCTTACCCTAACCCTAACCGTACCACTAGGACTAATTCTAAACCTAACCCTAACCCTCATCCTAACCCCAACCCTAAACCTAAGTCTAACCTTAACCCTAGGTCTAACCCTAAGCCTAACGCTAACCCTAAACCTAGGTCTAACCCTAAACCTAATCCTAACCCTAGGTCTAACCCTAACCATAATCTTAACCCTAAGTCTAACCCTAACCCTAGGACTAATCCTAACCCTAACACAAGGTCTAAACCTAAACCTAAACCTAGGTCTATCCCTAACCCTAGGTCTAACCTTAACCCTAACCCTAACCCTAATCTTAGGTCTAACCCTAGATCTAACCCTAACCCTAATCCTAGGTCTAACCCTAACCATAACCCTAACTCTAACACTAAACTTAATCTTAACCATAATCGTAAACTAACCCTAACACTAACGCTAACCCTAAACCTAGCCCTAGGTCTAACCCTAACCCTAAGCCTAAACCTAACCCTAACCCTAACCCTAACCCTAACACTAACCCTAACCCTCACCCTAAACCCCAACCCTAACCCTAGGTCTAACCCTAATCCTATGTCTAACCCTAACCCTAACCTTAACACTAACCCTAACCCCGGGACTAAACCAAACCCTAACCTTAACCTTAACCCTAACACTAGGTCTAACACTAAACCTAACCATAACACGAATACTAACACTAAAACGAAACCTAAGCCTTAACCGAACAGTAGGTCTAACCCTAAACCTTACCCTAACCCTAACCTTACCACCAGGACTAATTCTAACCCTAACCCTCACCCTAAACCCCAACCCTAAACCTAAGTCTAAACCTAACCCTAGGTCTAACCCTAACCCTAACCCTATCCTTCACCCTCACCCTCACCCTAACACTAAACCTAACACTAACCCTAGGTCTAAACCTAACCCTACGTCTAACCCTAACCCTAACCTTAACACTAACCCTAACCCTAGGACTAAACCTAACCCAAAACTTAACCTTAACTCTAACACTAGGTCTAACACTTAACCTAACCCTAACACTAATACTAACACTAACACTAACCCTAAGTCTAAACCGAACAGTAGGTCTAACCCTAAACCTTACCCTAACCCTAACCTTACCACTAGGACTAACTCTAACCCTAACCCTAACCCTAACCCTCACCCTAACACCATCCCTAAACCTAAGTCTAACCCTAACCCTAGGTCTAACCCTAACCCTAAGCCTAATGCTAACCCTAAACCTAGGTCTAACCCTAAACCTAATCCCAACCCTAGGTCTAACCCTAACCCTAACCTTAACCCTAAGTCTAACCCTAACCCTAGGACTAATCCTAACCCTAACACTAGGTCTAACCCTAACCCTAACCCTATCCTTCACCCTCACCCTCACCCTAACACTAAACCTAACACTAACCCTAGGTCTAAACCTAACCCTACGTCTAACCCTAAGCCTAATCTTAACACTAACCCTAACCCCGGGACTAAACCAAACCCTAAACTTAACCTTAACCCTAACACTAGGTCTAACACTAAACCTAACCCTAACACTAATACTAACACTAACACTAAACCTAAGCCTAAACCAAACAGTAGGTCTAACCCTAAATCTTACCCTAACCCTAACCTTACCACCAGGACTAATTCTAACCCTAACCCTCACCCTAAACCCCAACCCTAAACCTAAGTCTAAACCTAACCCTAGTTCTAACCCTAACCCTAAGCCTAACTCTAACACTAAACCTAGGTCTAACCTTAAACCTAATCCTAACCCTAGGTCTAACCCTAACCCTAACCTTAACCCAAAGTCTAACCCTAACCCTAGGACTAATCCTAACCGAACACTAGGTCTAACCCTAACCCTAACCCTATCCTTCACCCTCACCCTCACCCTAACACTAAACCTAACACTAACCCTAGATCTAAACCTAACCCTACGTCTAACCCTAACCCTAACCTTAACACTAACCCTAACCCTAGGACTAAACCAAACCCTAACTGTAACCGTAACCCGAACCCTAATCCTAACCTTAGGTCTAACCCTAAACCTAACCCTAAGTCAAACCCTAAACCTAACCAAACCACTAACCCTATACCTAACCCCAAAAATAACCCTCACATTAACACTAACCCTAAACCTAACCCTAGGTCTAACCCTAACCCTAGGACTAAACCAAACCCTAAACTTAACCTTAACCCTAACACTAGGTCTAACACTAAACCTAACCCTAACACTAACACTAAAACTAACCCTAAGCCTAAACCGAACAGTAGGTCTAACACTAACCCTAACCTTCACCCTAAGTCTAACCCTAGGACTAATCCTAACCCTAACACTAAGTCTAACCCTAACCCTAAACTTAACCCGAGGTGTAACCTTAACCCTAGGTCTAATCCTAAACCTAACACTTGGTCTAATATTAACCCTAAACTTAAACCTAGGTCTAACCCTAACCCTTGGTCTAACCTTAGCCCTAACACAAAAGCTAAACCTAGGTCTAACCCTAACCCTAATCCTCGGTTTAACCATAAACCTAACCCTAACCCTAAACCTAGATCTAACGCTAACCCTAACCCTAAACGTAACCCTAAACCTAAACATAACCCTAATCGTAAACCTAACCGTAACCCTAACCCTAACGCTAACCGTAACCCTAGCCCTAGGTCTAACCCTAATCCTAAACCTATCCCTAACCCTAACCCAAACTCTAAACCTATCCCTAACCCTATTCCTAGCCCTACGACTAAACCTACCCTAGCTCTAACCCTAACCCTAACCCTAACCCCAACCCTAACCCTTGGTCTAACCCTAACCCTAGGTCTAACCCTAACCCTAAACCTAACTGTAACTCTATCCCTAAACCTAACCCTATGTCTATCCCTAACCCTATCCCTAGGTCTAACCCTAACCCTAACAATAACCCTAAACCAAAACCTAGGTCTAACCCTAAACCTTGGTCTACCCCTAACACTAACCCTAAACCTAACCCTAATGCTAACCCTAACTCTAACCCTAGGTCTAACCCTAAACCTCACCCTAAGCCTAACTCAAAACCTAACCGTAGGTCTAACCCTAACCCTAACCCAAACACTAACCCTAACCCTAACCCTAGGTGTAAACCTAACCCTAACCATAACCCTAACCCTAACACTAAGATAAGGACTAACCCTAACCCAAAACCTACCCCTAATTTGAACCCTAAACCTAGGTCTAATCCTAACCCTAAACCTAACACTAACCCTAATCTTAACCCTAGGTCTAACCCTAACCTTAACCCTAGGTCTAACCCTAACCCTAATCCTAGGTTTAACCCTAACACTAACCGTAAACCGAACAGTAATCCTAACCCTATCACTAGGTCTACCCTAACCCTAATCCTCACCCTACCCATAACCCTAACCCTATTCCTCACCCTCACCCTCACCCTAACACTAACCCTAACACGAACCCTATGTCTAACCCTAACCCTAGGTTTAAACCAACCTTAACCCTAACACTAACCCTAACCCTAGGTCTAAACTTAACTGTAACCCCAACCCTAATCCTATCCCTAGTTCTAACCCTAACCCTAACCCTAACCCTATCCCTAAACCAAACCCTAGGTCTAACCCTAACCCTAATCTTAATGCTAAACCTAACCCTAACCCAATCCTCACCCTAACCCTACCCCTAGGTCAAACCCTAAACCTAACCCAAACCGTAAGCCTAACCCTAAGCCTAAGGCTAAATCTAACCCTAACCCTAACCATAGGTCTAACCCAACCCTAACACTTACCCTAACCCTAACCCTAGGTCTAACCCTAACCCTAACCCCAAGCCTAGGACTAACCCTAACCATAACCCTAACCCTAGGTCTAACCCTAACCCTAAGCCTAACCCTAACCTAACCCTAACCCTAACCCTAGTTCTAACACTAACACTAATCCTAGGTTTAACTCTAACCCTAACCCTACGTGTAATCATAATCCTAAACTTAACCCTAGGTCTAACCCTAACCCTAAACCTACCCCTAAGCCTAACATTAACCCCAACCCTCACCCTCACCCTAACCCTAACCCTAACCCTAACCCTAACCCTAGGTCTAACCTAAACTCTTGGTCTAACCCTAAACCTAACCCTAACACTAACCCTAACCCTAAACCTAGGTATAACCCTAAACCTAACCCTAACCTTAGTTCTAACCCTAAAACTAACACCCAACCATAACCCTAAACCTAAATCTAACCCTAATCGGAAAACCTAACCCCTAACCCTAACCCTAAATAAGCTGTGCCATCAGGTCCTTATTTTTTCTCCTTCCTCCTCGCTCTCCCCTCCCTCATGAACCTTTGATAATTTATAAATTATTATTTTGTCATATCTCCCCCTGTCCAACGTATGGTTCATATGCTTAATAAGAATATACATACTCACTGCCAGGCAGTCAATTCTACATATAGTAACCCTATAGGACAGAGTAGAACTGCTACTTAGAGTTTCTGAGATTGTAAATCTTTCCAGAAGCAAACAAGCTGATATTTCTCCTGTGCAGTGGTTGGTGGTTGGCAACTCCATGTTTTATTTGATGGGCCTCTAGGGTCCAGGGTGTGGCTAGTTGTAGATGACAGGAAACAAAGGAAAGAATCCCAAAATCATGATTGGCCACAAATCAATTCATCAGTGTCAGAGGTGAGACTACCAAAATGGGGGGCAGATGATAATTGGGATAAATACACAATTGTAGATTAGAAAAGTTTAATGATTAGTTCTGAGGCTCTGTAACCACCTGGATATTTGATGGTTGGGGTATAATTCATGACCTTTCAGCCTGGTATCTCAACTTCTAGGTGATCTGTAAATGATTAAGGACATCCTAGACACATTCTCTGAGGGGAGGACTGCTCTTTCCTAGGCTGTCTGGAGTTGCAATCTTCTTTCAAACCCACTGTGGTTAAGGATTAAGCCACCATCTTGCTGTTTAATAGTCAAAATGAATTCAAATGGTGTGTGAATGTGTGCCAAGATTCAAAATAAGGTAGAATTCCTAATATAAGCTGCTAACTAACTACCATTGAGTCAATTCTGACTCAAACTACAGTCTTCCACAAATCAATTACTTTAAAATTTAAATACCTGGTAGATTGAAGAGATGAGTACTTTTTAGTCTAAAAAGTAATAACAAGAAAAGAAAATCTACAATGCTTAGCTAATTAAAATAAGGAAAACTGAAAAGTTCCTGAAATTTTTATTAGTTTTTTTGGGAGAATTATTTTCCATTACAATTTGAAAGTGTAATGGAAATATAAAATGAATATAAAACATTATTTAAACTACATTACCAATATGTGAATGATATATTTAATCTCTTTAGCCTCAGGTTTCATATTTGAAGTCTTTAGGGGGAAAAAGTTTCCATTGACCGTCAAATAAGACAGAGTATGGCATAATGTTAATTATGCTTCTATTAAAAACACTAAATTTAGCAAATAGTAAAAAATTATGGCAACTATTTCTTCACTTGGTACTGTTAGTTGAAATTATGAATGTTTCAAAGAAAGTATATATAATTCACAATTTATTTAATTATAAATTTCATTAAGTATTTAAAGGTAACTTGAAGTCAATTCTAACCTTATAAAGGTTACATTAGAGAAAACATCAAGAAGTTTATGTAATTTTCTCAACTGGATGGTATAGTTTTATCCCCACATCATCCCTCAAATACTCTTCCCTCCAATCTCCACCACTGTGTATGCATTTTAAAAATTAAACTAATGTAATAGTTATCTATATTAATGAAGTGATGCTTCTCGAAATCGTTTGTCATTGTACTATCTCCAATTTTGCTTTGACTGCTCACCAATGTATTACAGATATATTATTTTTTTACTAACTTGGTTTAACAATATCTTCCATCTAGTTAGAGATTGAGATTATTTACATGTAATGTAACTATAGATATGGCGTGTTACAAGAAAGGACCGGAGGCTTCAGGTTGCTCATTTCTTGGTTTTTGTCATGCTCGCAAGAAAGTGTTCCAACAAGAGATAGGCATACATTTCATATGGAGTGAATTAGTTTATTTAAGGATTATGTCCAACAAGATTGTGCAAATGGGCATCCAGTTAACCTGAGAGCCCAGCTGGATGGAAAATCAGATTTTTATACTGCTGATGGCTGACCTTCTGCTATTGGCATACATTTACTTTATAATTTCCTTTTACAGATGTTGTGCACGCCCAGGCCCCACATGGCTGTATTTTGCATTCACTTCTCAGTACAATCCCTGCTTCTCTGTGTAGAGAATTCCTTCTTTTTAAAAATATATTGATAAAGGAAATATGCCTTCTCTGTTCTTCACTTCTATCTGTACCAGTAATTCCTTCCATGGTTACCCCTCCCCACCTTTCTCCATTTGTGGCAGTTATGTAATCTGTCTACTTGAGGAGGGAATGGAGTCTAGCCTGTTAATCAGGCCACAGCTTGATGACATCATATGGAAGCATGACAGAGATAATTAGCTCACTGGAGGCCAGCCACACTCTCTCTGCTACACATTCCTGTTGACAAGCCATATGGAGCTGAGCTGATGGAACCAGAGCCCTGAAACTGGAGGAACCACACTAGCACTGAGATGCTTTACTGACACTGGATCCAGAAGGCTTTCCACCCACTGGCCTGTGATCTTCCTGCATTCAGCATCATTGCATTGTTGCATGAGCCTGAAAAGGAATTTAAAGACTGGTTATCAGACATATGGGCTAATCCCAGACTTGTGGACTTGATCTGGACTTGGCTGGTGTGTTTTCTTAATATACAATTACTCTATAAATGGAGGTTTTTCTTGTACACATATGAGTGTCTATGAATTTGTTTCTCTAGTCAACCCAGCCTAACATACCATCTATATTGCTTTTCTAACAATAGTGTCAAATGTACTGTTTTACTATTTAATTTCTTCTTTTTTCTGCATTCTTCTTTTCTTACCTCTTTCTTCTTCTTTTAAGGACTATAGGAACCCTCGTGGTGTGGTTATATGTTGAGATGTGTTCCACTTGGTTGGCAGTTTGAAACTAGCAGCATCTCCTCTGGAGAAAGACTGGGTTTTCTACTCTCATAAACAGTTACAGTCTCAGAAACCCACAGGAGATTGAAATAAGTTAGCATTGACTCCAATGGCAGTGAAAAAGTTTGGTTTAAGGATTATAATTAAATTTTCGGGGGATTAGGCCACAGACATCTTTCACAGGCCATTGTTCTATAACTCTCTGAGTTTCATCTGCTATTTTTACATAGATTCTTTGTGACTCATTTGTTGAAGTTAATGGTTTAAAGAAAAGGCTATGCATATTAAGTTTATTCTGGATTCTTTAAATATATAAGTCTTTTGCAGCTGCATGTTTTCTCTCTACATTACCAATGACCTTCTTGAAGTAATAGTTTTTAATAAATGAAATATGTAATGGCAATAATAAGGGTGATTCTGGTAGTAGTAATGATGATAAGTGTTTAATTAAATGTTTATATTTCATGAATGGTAGCAAGTTTTGTGGAGTAAATAATCATAGCATATGGATTATATGATGAAGAGTTCAGCATCAAGATTAGAGGAAGGCTCAATAACAACCTATGCTATATAGATGACACATTTTTCTTGGTGAAAGTGAGGACTTGAAGCCTTTACTGAAGATCACAGGCTATAGCCTTCAGTATGGATTAGAACTCAATGTAAAGAAACCCCAGATCCTCACATGGACCAGTAGGTACATCATGGTAAATTGAGAAAAGACTGAAGTTGTCAATGATTTTCTCTTATTTGTTTCCACAATCAAAGTTAATGGCAGCAGCATTCAAGAGATAAAAAGACACATTGTATTGGGTAACTGGTTAGCTCAGCACAACACCTCGTCAAACATTCTTATAGGACAGACTTTTGAGCCTTCATTCTCTTCCTGTTCAGAATTCCAACTCATTCCAGCATTATACCCTATAGCTTGAATGTTTCTATCTACAGTGAAGTTCCTACACTAGTCATATCTCACTTCTAACTCAGGTCATTCATCTTGCAATCATTCTAGCTATGACCTAGAGAGTATAAAATAATTTGAATAATTAATAATTAGAAAATAAAGTAAACTTTTTGGACCATGCTCGGCTATGAAACCATAATCTAGTACCCTTATTTTGTAGATAACCCAGGCTTATGTTTCTGCTCATATAATGGGCAAAATTATTGGTTTGGTTTGTTCTTGCTTGAAAATCACTTGAATATTCTGCCTAGTGTTAGATTTTCTTCAGATAACATGTACCAAGATATCCCCAAAGTTCATGCCACTTCATTATGTCTTGATATAGGGTGCTTTGTAGCTTGTGCAGTTGTTCACATGTAGCTCAAGAAGCAGGTACACAACATCCTTCAGAGGCCCCACCAGAAGGATTTGATGCGAAACCCCTCTAAGTGAACTGAGCTTTGCCTCAAACTCACTGGTAGCTCTGGTGAGAAGAAGCCACAGGGAGATGGTTGATAATATTCTCTAACATAAAATTACAATGATGTATCTCAAGTGATATATATATATGAATTTGTTCCCTCAAATTTAATCCTAGCCCCAATCTAAGAATAATTTGTTTTTATGACATGGCCCTGTTTGATGCTCACCTTCGTGAAGTTATGGATACTATAGCAAAGTGTGGTGAAGAAACTAGATTATACTGGGCTATCAGAAAGAAAAATGTCTGAGGTCTTAAAGGCATCTAAGCAGTCATCTAAATGAGGCATCAACTAAGTCCACATGGAAGAAACATGTGTGATCTAAATCCTGTGTTATCTAAAGTTTTTAAATAATATAATCCAAACATGAAGGAGGGATCAGAGCTTGAATTAAGATCACCTAGTTTGCAAAATTCTATGGATGACAGTGGGAGCACAAAATCCATTTTCAGGGTATATGCATAAATCAAGCTTCTAATAATCTGTTCTGAATATTGTTGAGGGACTTGAATAACTTTATTATCAGACAGAGAGCATTTTAAAGTGGATTATTGTATATTTAGTCAAGCTAAAATATAACATATTACCATTTGATCTCCTTTTGTCAAATTTTACAGTTGTTTCAGGGTGTTGTTTTTGTTAATTACAATGAGTACAAGAAAGAAGAAAATGTTCTAGAATTTATTGTGGTAATTTTTTTATGTAATTAAACTACTGAAATTCATATGTAGATTATGTGCCTATAGAACTGTTTTTAAAAAGAAATAGAAGCAAAACCATATCGTAAAATTAAATAAATACAATTTAAAAGAAGCAAGCAAATTAATTAATATGTCCCCTCATTTGGCAGAGCTTTATTGAAAAGAGAGAAGTGTTGTAGAAATTCATTTGGGTATTGCATTTTAATTCAGGCATATAAAAATATTCCAACAGATAACCTTGGCCAATCATTGATTTCCTGCGTAAAAAAATATCAACTTAAAAGCTATGTAGACAAATGTTTCCTAAATTTGCAGAGTAGCAATGCATGTTGACAGACTCCCATTTACCATTGATCAGAAGTGGCAGGAAGTGTTTCTGTGAGGCCTACTCTTCTCTTGAATAGTCGATTTATCCTGGACGCTGAAGCAAATCAGCTAACCAAACCTCTTACCTCGCTTCTTCTGGGGGACCTCCTTGGATAGCAGACCTCGTTAGTATCTTGGCGCAGTTATTCTCAGTAGCTAACTACACTTTTTTGCCATTTTATTCTTTCTCCTTGTTTTCTGTCTCCTTCTCTAGTGCCATTCCCCCATGTGCACACAGGCCCATACAATACAACCAAAGGAGCAGAAATCCTGGCCCACAGGGCAATTTTGTTTCTTACTGGTAGTTGTACTCGTAATAGTTAGATGATTTTATGTGAACTGGGTACTTCTGGCAAAGGATGGAGTCAAACTGTATATCAGATCATAGCTTTGTGTTACATAGTTCAAAGTGTGGCCTTCTCATAAAAAGGATACTGGGAACCCCCTACTCACTCTGCGACTCTGCCTCCTGCTTTCTGGGACCCTGTTGGCCACTCAGAGTTGCCAGTGCACTGCCATGTTTCCACATACCTTGAATCCCCACAACTGTATACCCAGTGACCTGTGATCTTCCTGAATTCTGCAGCACTGCATGTGGCTAAGAGAGTCTTAAGAGGAACTTATGGACCAGTATTAGCCTTATGGATTTGAGTTGAAATGGGCTTGGATGATTTCTTTATATATAATTACTTCTTGATATGAAACTCTTATAAATATATGAGTGTCACTGGATTTATTTCCCTAGTCAACATGACCTAACACAACTTTATTTATTTAGTATTTATACTTCTATGATTTTTTATACTAGTAGCCTCTCACTTCCTTTTCTAGTAAGATCCCACCATCCTGAGAATATGCATTTCTCCCAGGCAAAAACAGATAGGCTTTTGGTTTTGAACATACTTTCTTTTCCCATTTTCCTCCTTGTAGAGAGGAATACACTCTTGTTGCCATAGCAACAGAGTTACAACACCCACAAGCAAACCACTCCCTGTTTTTTGTCTCTGTTTTCTCTTCTTCTCTATAATGCAAATTTCTTGCCCCTCTTTTACTCCTTGTCTTTTGCTTTCCATAACATCTCAAAGGAGAACAAAATAACTGTTCAAGAAGGCGAGAGAACACCAAATAAGATAGACCCCCAAGGAAAAATAGCATGATATGTAATAGTCACACTCCCAAATTCAAGGGAATGGAGAGAATCCCGAGGGAAGCTATAAACAAACAAACAAACAAAAAACAAAAGATACACCAATAAGACTAAGCTAAGACTTTTCAGCACAAACTATGTGGGCAAGATGACATGGAGTGACATAAGAATTCTGAGCAATAACAACAAAACAAATAACAGCAACCAAAAACCCGTCACCCAAGAAACCTATACACAGAAAAATCATGAGGAAGAAATATATTCCAAGACATAGAAATGAATGAAAACAAAGAACTTTTTACAAAAAATATTAGCTAGATAACTAATAACAAAGAGGACAACCCTGTGAGCATTTCACAGAAACCACCACCCATAAAGTAATATAATTAAAGTGGTACTCAAAATAACACAGAATAGAGGGGAACAAAGGCACAAATAAAACCACAAAAAAGTAAATGAAACCAAATGCACCAAAATCACAGCAAAAAATACAAATATATCAATAGTGACACTAATGTAATGGATTAAATGCAGCAATGAAAAGACTGAGAGGAGCAGAATGGATTATAAAAACAGATCCTTCTTAATTCTGCCTATAACAGACAAAACTTAAACGGAGTAACAAAAATAGAGTAAGAATCCAAAGCTAGGAGAAAAAAAATCTACTCAGCCAATAGCAGCCATAACAAGGTAAGAGTAGAAAACATATTTAAAGGTGAATAACAATAAAAGACAAGAATGGGCACTACATAATGGATAAAGGAAAAATACATCAGGAATATATAACCTTTATAATAATATGTGTATCTAATGAAAGGCTCTCAAAATTCATTAATACAATTCTCAAAAATTTGAAAACATAGCAAAGATATATAATTGGAAACTACAACATACCATACTAAAAGATAGATAATCAGGAAAGAAACTTAATAAAGAATCAGAATAGCTAAACAACACAATCAACCAGTTCAATCTCCTAGACTTATATAGAGCTCTCAACCCAATAACAGTATACTCTCTTCTCTAACACATTGGGGCATACCCAGAATACAACTCATGTACGGCCACAAAGCAAGTGTCAACAAATTTTAAAACATTGAGATCTTACAATCCATTTGATCACAATTCTATAAAACTGAAAATCAATAATAGAAAGAACAGGAATAAAAATACAAGCATATAGAGACTGAATAACATACTACTTAAAAACTCACTGGGTAACAAATCAAATAAGGGATGGAATTCAGGAATTTTTTGACACAAGTCAGAACAATACCATCATAACAAAGCTTTTGATACACAGTAATATCAGTTATCAGAGGACAATTTATAGCAATTAATGCAGATAGCAAGAAAGGAGAAACCAAAATGAATAACTTAACCCAAGACTTCCAATATCCAGAACAGGGTAACAACATAAATGAAAGCACTTGGATGTAGAAAATATGAGCAGAGCCATCAAAAAAGGAGAATTATAGAAGGTCATGAAGAAAGATTCAAAAATTAATGCCAGGACAAGATAGCTTCCATGGGATTTCCATCAAGTATTCAAGGAATAGCTGTTACCAATTCTACAAAGACTATTCCAGAATATAAAAAGGAACAGCAACTCATTCTATAAAGTAAGTATAGCCTGAATACTACAAGCAAGCAATGACAGAAAACTATGAAGCAATACTTTGTGAACAAAGATGCAAAAATTCTCAACAAAATTCTTACCATTAGAATCCAACAATATCAAAAAATAGGTTCATCGTGATAAAGTGGAATTCAGACCAGGAATCCAAGGCTTGTTCAATATTTGAAAAACTCATTGCAACCTACCACTTAAAATAAAACCACATGATCTAATTAGAGGTTGCAGAAAAAGCATTTGACAATATCCATCACCCATTTCTGATTTAAAACCACTCAGCAAAATAGGAATAGAAGGAAAAATCTGCAACATAAATAAAAGCCATATTCTAAACGTCAATGGCCAACATCAAGCTGAAAGGATGGAAATCAGAAGCATTTTCTCAGAAAACGGGAATCAGACAAAGATGGTCCCTATTGCAACATCATGCTGGAAGTCTTAGGCTTAGAACTGTTTGGATGACAAAATGACCAGGGAATGCAATTAGTCAAAGACGAGGCAAAATTCCCTATTTGCAGATCATATGTGTGTGTGTGTATGTATATATATATCCCAAAAGATTACATAAAGGTTGTACTAACAATCTAGTAAACTGGCAAAATAGATTAATATAAGCCAAAATCAATTGGATTTCTGAATATCAACAAATAGAGCTCTGAAAATGGAATAAAGAAAACCATTTATTATTATTAAGAATGCAGGGAAGATGATGGACCAGGGGACTCGCATAGTCTGAGAGTTCTTTAGAGCAAAGTGGGTTTGGTGTCCAGGTAGCTGAGTGGTAGGTGTCTAGTGAGTGAAATATCCCCCTGGGACAGCACCCCAACCCCACCCCCACGCTTTTGTTCTGAGCAGAGGGCTCTGAGATACAGGACCTGATTCATGGGGCATCTCTTGTCACTAGGCTGCTGCCATCGCCGCAGCAAATAGCTATAGCCCCACACCATCCCCAGACCGGGACCCCAAGCCCAGATTCGCATGCCTGCCCTGCTGAGACAAGTGCAGTGGTGCGGGACCCCCTACAGCAGTGGCCCACTTGTGGGACCCCACTAAGAGAGAAGCTTCCCTTTCCCATGATTCCCCTCTCCCCATGTGGCAGCGATCTACCCTTGGGCCCGCGTCCCTCCCTCCATTCATCCAAGGCCTGGGTAACTGACCTGCAGACACCGGGGGCTTCCTGAGTTAGACCCACCGGGGACCAACCACTCCCATTCCTGCCTGGGACCACTCCACCGGCACCCCGTTTGCCTGGCCACCCACCCCCGTCAGCTTAGCACCTGCTCCACTCCCGGCCCAGGAACCTGTGCTGAGCACTTCCCGCCGGTTCGGCCTGCAGCCAGAGCCCCATCCTGCTTCAACCCCCGACACTATATTTCCGCCACCTGAGCCACTTCAGGCTGGCCTGCACCGCCACGGAGACCTATGCCTGGAGCCTGGAGCACTAGACCTGCCTGTCGCGGGTGCCCCTTCCAACACAGACAGCCCAGGGTGCAACAGTGAGTGGTCCTGCCTACTGGGAGCATGAGCAATGGAGCTTTGCACCCCTGCTGGAGCGGCATTGCCCTACCTGGTGCACTGTGGGCATTCCAGTGCAGGCGACTCCAAGCTCTGAGCCTGCCGTGACACATTTCTTCCAAGGCAGAGGACAAGCGCCATTAACCGCTGTTTCCCGCCAGAGCTGCTGCTGTGCAATCCGGCTCAGACCTCATTGCTGCAGAGCCTGCGCCACTCACAGGGCCGGCAGCTAATGAGATAAAAGTCCCAGCCTGCTAGGAAGCCTAGGAGATGGCTTTCCCGTCCCGGCCGGAGCCGTCTTTGCGCCCCACCCAGTTCCCACTGCTGGGGTGCACTGCGGAGTGCCCAGCGCCAGCATCTAAGCCTGCCCCAGCCCTTCCCAGCGGGCATAGGAGGCAGGCACTGTGGCCTATGCCTCTCTCAGCACCCCTTGCAGCCCCAGCATTTTCCAGCTGGTGCCAGAGGCCTGCCCCGGGGGCCTGTTCCCACCTGTGTAGCCTCGGCCTACAGGCTCAACTCTACAGGACTGCAGGAAACTTGGAGGGCTTGCTGATCTGAAGAGCATCCCCCCACACACACACACATAGGCCGGCTCCAGAGCCCAGATCACCACCACGTCCAGTGGCAGCAAGGCCTAGTACAACTCCAGTTTCTATTAGGCATCATTAGAACTTGGAGGGAAAAAGGGGAAATTTTAAATATATATATATGTATATATATATACATATATATACATATATATCTTTTATCTCATGCTAGTTTTTCTCTTTACTTTCTTTGTTGTCTTTTGACTCTTCTTTCTTCTTCCTTTTTCATTATTGCTAGTACTTCTCTTTTGCCCCCTTTCTATAGGTTTCCTTCTATTTCATTTTTCTTCTCCTTCCAGTTCCATTATCACTTCTTTTCTCTCCTCTGTTATAGCTTCTCCTTCTTCCGCGCTCTCCATCTCTTTCTTTTTCCTCCCAAAATTTTGTTTAAAATTATTTTTAAATTCTTCTTTTTTCTTACTAAGGGTACCCTTACAAACCAAATCAAAGCAACCTGGGGGCACTCACTGAGGCTCCAGCCCACACTCCAGTTGATGAAACATCTCACCACTACGGGTCACAAAGCTTCTGGGAACTCTGCCTACACAGCAGTCTGACCCATCCTTATAGTAGGTAATAGGCAGTCACCTGAAATAATCCTTAGCAGTAACACAGATAAAGTTCCCCTGGCCTCCCAGAAGCATGGGACCTATGAAAGGGTCGAGAAAAAATCAACAGACCACATTACTCCCTACCAAAAAAAAACAACCAGAGAGACGAAACATAGTAGCAGAGATAACATTTCTCATAGAAGAAACAGATACAGATCAACCACAGAAGGAAATCTTCAGAAGTCTGCTCTCAGTAATACAGGAGCTGATGGAAGCAACCCAGAATAAGGATGCAATGATAGAGGAGGGGAAGTCTACAATAGAGAGGATGAAGTTCACAAGAGGGGATTAAATCCACCCAACAAAGGGAACTGCAAGGAGCTATCAGGGTAGGAAGCAGAAGGCACACATGTCACAGAATTTATTACTAGGTTTGAGGAGCCAGATAATCTTATCAGTGATCTCAAGGACATTCAAACAGACCTACTCAAGTGAGAAAGACGGTCAGATAGGAAAACTAAGAAACAGAGGATAGCCTAAGAACAATGACAGATGCAATGAAGAGGAATAATATTCAAATAATTGGCCTACCGGAGGACAACAAAACACACAAGTTGACAGCCAAGATAGCAAAGGACTTTCTGGAAGAAAACTTTCCTACCCTAACAAAGGAGAACCAGGCACTCATACAGGAAGCAGAAAGGGCGCCAGCTAGAATAAATTCCAAGAACAACACGGAAAGACATATAATAGTAAAAATATCTAACTTAGAGGAAGAAGAGAAAATTTAACAAGCAGCAAGAGACAAGAGGACAGTCACATACAAAGGAGCGCAGGTAAGAATATGCTCAGACCTATCAGCAGATACCAGGAAGAGGAGAGAATGGAGCAACAGCTTCCAAATGCTGAAAGAAAAAAAATGCCTCCCCCAGAATCCTGTACCCTGCCAAGTTATCAATTAAGATAAATGGTGAGATAAGGGTCTTCCAGGACAAGGAAAGACTCAAAGAATATGTTGCAAGACACCCGAGCCTGCAGAAGATACTGGAGGACTCACTATGCCCAGAGGATAAACCTCCACCAAGAACAAACAAGAGACCACCATATAACCCATCTCCATCTAGAAGTCAACATGCCAGCCACAATTACCAGGACAACAGGTCTCAGATGGAAAAGAGGACAAGATAGAAACTCTCCATTCAAACACAGCACACTGATATGAAGGGAGGTAGGTAAAGGCACAAAACAGGGTATGATAATTATGAATCCACAGATAGTGATAAGAACTGACCCAATGGATTCAATTCATACATTAAAAGAACAAGGCTTGAGGACTGTCTCAAAAAACATAATCAATCACTCTGTTGCCTGAAAGAGACATATCTTAAGCAGAGAGACAAGAATATGCTAAGAACAAAGGATTGGCAAAAAGTTTACCAATTGAATTGTTACTCCAAAAAGGCAGGGGTGGTTATCTTAATCTCCAACAAAATGGACCTCAAGATCGGAACCATAAATAGAGACAAAGAGGGACAGTACGTAATGCTCAAAGGTTCAGTAAACAAAGAAGCACTTAGCATATTGAATATTTACGCTCCTAATAATTGTGCGGTGAAATTCATCAAACTACTAAAAAGATGAAAAAGAAAAATCACGGACTCAACAATCATAGTAGGTGATTTTAACACTCCCCTATCAGAGAAAGACAGATTACTGGGAAAGAAGCTCAGCAAAGATGCCATATAGCTAAAGAATGTAATTAAGCAACAGGGCCTGAAAGACATCTATAGAGCTTTCCATCCAAACACAAAGGGTTTCACATTCTTTTCAAACCACATGGATCTTTTTTTTTTTTTTTTAAGAATAGACCACATGCTTGGACACAAGTCCAAACTGAGTAAATTCAAGCATATAGATATTATCCAGACATCTTTCTCAGATCACCATGCCATAAAGCTGGAGATTAACAAGAGGATGTCCAGAAAAGTAAGGGCAACCAATCAAAGAATGAACAACGATCTCCTGTGACATGAATGGGTATGGGCCTAGATCAGAGAGGATATTAGGAAGTTTCTAGAAACTAACAAGTACAAGAATACAATGTTTCAAAACGTATGTGACTCTGAAAATGCATATATGGAAAAAGTAGAAAGGCATATGGCAGATATGTTAACACAAAACCTCCAACAACTAGAACAAAGTCAACAGACCAACCCCTCCAATAGCAAGAGAAAAGAAATAATAAAAATCAGGGCGGAGTTAAGCCACTGGGAAGACAAGAGAACAATGCAAAAGATAAATGCAACTAAAACCTGGTTCTACGAAAGAATTAACAAAATTGACAGTTCTCTAGCAAAGCTTTCCAAGGATGGAAAGGAGCAAACATCAATAGCCAGGATGAGGGATGATCAAGTGCCAATAACAACAGACACCAATGAGATGCAAAGGATAAGCACAAAGTATTATGAAGGTCTGTATTCTAATGAATTCAGAAACCTGGATGATATGGCTAAATATTTGGAAAAACAGTCTTTCCCTAGATTATTTCAGACAGAGGTCAAGAAACTCAACAAACCCCCAGCGAAATAAGAAATAGAGAGGGTCATCATAAACTTACCAACAAAAAAGCCCCAGAGTCAGATGGTTTCACAGCAGAATTCTAGTAAGCATTCAGGGAATAGTTGGCAGGTATCCTCCACAAAGTATTCCATAACATAGAAAAGGATGGCAAAGTCCCAAAATCATTTTACGAAGCCAGCATTACTTTGATACCCAAACAGGGTAAAGACGCCACAGGTATAGAAAATTACAGACAAGATCTCTAATGATCGCAGATACAAAAATATTTAACAAGTATTGGCCAGTAGAATACAGAAGTATATAAAACATATCATCAACCATGACCAGGTAGGATTCATCCCAGGGATTCAGGGATGGTTTAATATTTGAAAATTCAACATTATTATAAATCACTTTGAGAAGAAAAAGAAGAAAAACCTTATGATAATATCTATAGATGCAGAAAAAGCATTTGATAATATACAACGCCCATTCCTAATCAAGAAACTCATGAAGATAGGATTGGAAGGTAAGTTCCTCAAGCTGATACAACCTATGTATGAAAGACCAATGGCCAACATCATAGTCAATGGAGAAAAGACAAAAAAAAAATCCACTGAAAAAGGGTACAAGACAAGGATGCCCCTGTTCCCACTTCCATTCAATATCGTTTTGGAAGTTCTGGCTAACAACATAAGGCAGCAGAAGGACATCAAAGGGATCCAAAGGGAGAGGAGGAGGTGAAACATTGACTATTTGCAGGCGACATGGTCCTGTACATTGAAAACCCCCAAATCTCCACAGCTGAAGTACTTACAGTCATAGAAGGATATGGAAGAGTAGCAGGATACAAGATCAATAAACAGAAGTCGGTTGGTTTTCTATACACATCGGACCATGGAAGAGAGGATAAAGAAGGAAATATCCTTCACAGTAGATAGAACAAACTGAAATACTTAGGAATATATTTAACAAAAAATGGTGAAGACCTATACAAGGAAAATTATAAAACCCTACAATAGGAAACCAAAAGCGACTTCCACAAATGGAAGAACATCCCCTGCTCATGGATTTGAAGGCTCAACATAGTAAAGATGACTGTCCTACCTAAAGCGCTTTACAAGTTCAATGCTATACCAATTCAAATACCATCAACCTTCTTCAAAGAATTGGAAAAACTGACCACCAATTTCACACGGAGAGGGAAGAAACCAGAATTAGCAGAGAACTCCTCAAGAAGGACACAGTTGGAGGACCCGCCTTGCCCAATTTTTATGCCTATTACACAGCTACAATGGTCAAATCAGCTTGTTACTGGCACACGACAGACACTCAGACCATTGGAAAATAATAGAAAGCCCAAGAATAAAACCATCAGCATATAGATAACTGATCTTTGACAAGGGTCCCAAAACCATCAAATGGGAACTTGGTGCCCTTTTTAACAAGTGGTGCTGGAAACAATGGATATCCACATGTAGAAAGATGAAAAAAGACGTTTACCTCACCCCATGCACAAGAATAAACTCAAAGTGGATCACATACCTAGAACTTGAACCCAAAGCATCAGGACCATCAAGGAGGGAATTGGGACTAATCTCAGAGCACTGGCCCAGGGAAAGGCTCACTGCAATAGTGAAGGGTAAACACACAGGTGAGCTGTAAATCAACAAATAGAATTTATTAAGAATAAAGCACCTGTGCACCTAGAAAGACTTCACCAAGTGGGTGACAAGACAACCCACAGACTGGGAAAAGATTTTTAGTAAGGACACATTGCACAAAGGGCTCATTACTAAAATCCACAACACCAACATGACCTTCAAAAAGAGGAAAACAATTAATCCCTAAGGAAGTTGGCAAAAGAACTGAAAAGGACTTTCACTGGGGAAGAGATCCATATGGCCAATAAGCATATGAGAAAGTGTTCCAGTTCATAAGCCATAAGAGAAATGCAAATCAAAACAACCATGAGATACCACCTAACACACCTGATGTTCTCCCAAATCAGCAAATCAGAGAGCAACAAGTGTTGGAGGGGCTGTGGTAAAGTAGGAACCCTCCTCCACTGCTTGTGGTCGTGTAGATTTGTACAGCCACTGTGGAAAGCAATCTGGCAATACTTAAAGAAAATGGAAATTGATCTACCTTATGACCCAGCCATCCCTTCACTGGGCATAAACACGACCAGTCATCTGTGCTCCAATGTTTATTGCGGCACAATTCACAATAAGAAAGACTTGGAAAGAGCCTATGTTTCCATCGATAGATGAGTGGATTAGTAAATTCTGGTGCATACATACATACAATAGAGTACTATGTAACACTGAAAAGCATGGATGATCATATGAAACACGTCATTTCATGAGAAGAGCTGGAAGGAATCATGTTAAACGAGGTAAGCCAAACTCAGAAGGACAGGTGTAACATGAGTCCCCTGAGGTAAGTACAATCAGCATGCCAGGTATAGAAGAATAAACACCTATCTCGCAATAAACTGGTGGAAGCATGGATAGTTGGAGGGAGGGCAGTCCACACCTAACGAGGTAAATGAGAGCCCAACATAAAGAAGGAGAAGGGGGAGCAGCTGGAGGGAGAAGTGGGGTGGGGAGAAACCGAGTGGATGGCACGGGGGGAACAGGGCCCTAACCCACCCAGGAGGAGAGTATTGGTTGTGTCCCCACAGAACTGTAACATGCATGTGGACCCCACCATGACACGCCAAACCAGGAGAGCAATGTAACGGGCGGAGGAATCTACAAAGAGACTGGACCATATGCCGGCCCCAACCAGAATTAGCCCAATTCCCACCATCGAAAAGAGTACAACAAAAAATGAAAAGTGATTGTCTGGTGTGGGAAAGAAACTGACCTACAACACCACACCCAGAAGGAAGCTGAATCAAAGGTAGGAGGAAGAAGGGAGCAGAGCACACCTGGGTCCACCAAGCTCAGAGGACGATAGCCCAGCTCGAAGGGCCCATTGTACAGACAGGACCACACAGCAGGCCCCATGGCAAGATGCGACATCCTGCACTGATCCATGGCCTTACATGGGGCAGCACCTGAGACACAGAGGGGGGATATGCGACTGAGCTGACCCAACCACACTGAGGCAAAATACTGGGGGCATGCAATGGAGTGGCAGGGGAAGCAGAGCAAGGAGGTCCCAATGAAGTGTAAAGGATGAACTTTGGGGACATGACGTGGCACCCCATCAGACTCATCTGGAAAACACTCCTAAAGGTCAACAAACACACCTCAAACTACTAACAGGTGTTTTGGTTGGTTTTTTGTTTGTTTTTTTGCTGTCTTTTTGTTTTGTTTTTTTTTTTCCTTTTTATCTCTTCTTTTAAATTTTGTATGTCAGTGACTTTTTTGTTTGTTAGCTTATCAGTGTTCCTGCTGTCAATGCCATGTTCTTATATGCCACTTTGGTGCTGTCAAAGCCATTTGCATTTTTATGTACATATTACTCTATCTGCAGGTCCACCTAGATAAGATAGGCTGGATAAGCTATGTGAGAAGAAAATAATGGCACCAACGGTCCCAGAGGAACATGAGAGTATGGGAGGTAGGGGAAGTGAGGAGGTGTTGGCCAACCCAGGGACAAGGGAACAATGAGTGGTTCAAACCCAGTGGAAGCAGGGAATGGGAGGACTGGTTGGGAGTGACCAAGGGCAAGGTAAGTGAGAGGAATTACTGAAACCAGAATGAAGGCTGAACATGGTAGTAGGACAGGAGGATCGTGTAAGGAACTAGAGGAAAGGAGTAGGAGGCAAATGGCATATATAAAAGCATAAATATAGACATGTATATATAAATATTTACATATAAAATACATATAAAATATTTATAATTATGGGGGAATAGATATAGGTTTAATAATAGGGTATCAGGTAAACATTGGGCCTCCTTACGTGCATTCCCTCAATACAAGAGTACCTTGCTCAGCTAAACGGTCATTTCATGATACCCACCTTCCTGACATGATAGCTGAAGACAGACATGTGCATAAGCAAACATGGTGAAGAAAGCTGATGGTACCTGGCTATCAAAAGATATAGTGTCTGGGGTCTTAAAGGTTTTAAAGCAGGCAAACTGCCATCTAGCTCAGAAGCAACAAAGCCCACACAGAAGAAGCACATAAGCCTATGTGAACATGAGGTATTGAAGGGATCAGGTAGCAGACACCAAAGAACAAAATCAATGATTGTGTGATCACCTTCCCCACATAAACGCTGAAGACGAACGTGTGCATAAGTAAGTGTGGTGAAGAGTGATGATGGTGCCTGGTTATCGAGAGATATAGCTTCTCAGAACTTAAAAGCTTGAAAGTAAACAAGCGGCCATGTAGCCCAGAAGCAACAAAGCCCACATGGAAGCAGCACACCAACATGCGTGATCATGAAGGGCCACGGGGACCAGGTTTCAAGAACCAAAGGAGGGGGTGGGGAAATCATATCATCAGGGAGCGCATGATGGGGACCTAATGCCCATCTGTAGACAACTGGACATCCCTTGCAGAGGGATAGTGGGGAGAATATGAGCCACTCAGGGCTCAGTGTAGCAATAATGAAACTCACAACCTTCCTCTGGTTCTTAAACGCTTCCTCCCCCCAACTACCATGAACCCAATTCTACCTTGCACACCTGATTAGACCAGAGGATGTACAGCGGTACAGATAGGATCTGGAAACACCAGTAATCTAGGGCAGATGAACCCCTCAGGACCAAGGGTGAGAGTGGCAATACTGGGAGGGAAGTGGTGGTAGAAAGGGAGAACCAATCACAGGGATCTACATATTACCTCCTCTTTGGGGGGTGGGGATCAGAAAAGTGGGTGAAGGAAGACACCGTGTAGTATAAGATACGATAAAATAATAATTTATAAAATTTTAAGGGTTCATGAGGGAGAGGGGAACAGCGAGGGAGGGGGAGGGAAAAAGGAAAATGAGGAGCTGATTCCAGGAACCGAAGCGGAAGGCGAATTTTGAGAATGATGAGGGCAACGGATGTACAAGTGTGCTTTACACAATTGACATATGTATGGATTGTGATAAGAGTTGTATGAGCACCAATAAAATGATTTAAATATATGTATATTAATAAATAATATTATTAAAATTAAATAAACCTTTTACAATAGTCATCCGATTGATAAAATACTTAGGAAAAACCTGACAAAAGACACAAAAAATTGTACAAAGAAAACTACAGAATCCTATAATTAGAAAACAAAAAAAGCGCTACATAAATGGAAGAATATCCCATGTTCATGAATGTTGTTGCCATTGTTGTTAGGTGTTATTGAGTACATTCTGACTCGTAGCTACCCATGTACAACAGAATGAAATCCTGCCATGTCCTGTGCCATCCTCATAATTGTTGGTATGTTGGAGTCTATTATTCAACCACTCTGTCCATTCATCTTGTTGACGGTATTCATCTTTTTCATTGCTACACAATATTACCAAGCATGTTGTCTTTTGCCAGGGACTGGTCTCCTGATATGTCCAAAGTAGGTGAGACAAAGTCTCACAACATGGCCTCCAAGAAGCATTCTGCCTGTAACTCCAAGATAGATCTGTATGTTCTTCTGGTAGCTCACATTACTTTCCATATTCTTCACCATAATTCAAATGCAAAGATTTTCCTTTGCTCTTCCTTATTCAAAGGCAATCTTTCACATGCATAGGAGGCAGTTGAATATATCATGGCTTGGGTGAAGCACAATTTAGTCCTCAAAGTAGCATCCTTGCTTTCCAAGACTTTAAAGAATCTGTGCAGAAGATTTACCTAGTTCAATGTATTTTTTTATATATTCACTTGCTTTCATCAGCTTTGGAATCAAGAAAGATGAAATCCTTGACAATTTCAATCTTTTCCCCCTTTGTCTTGATATTTCCTACTAGTCTAGTTGTGAGGATTTTTGTTTTCTTTAAATTTAGCAGTAATCCATAGAATAAGCTTCCATCTTTGACCTTCATTAATTAGCAAGTGCTTCCAGTCCTCTTTACTTAACAATCAAGGTTGGGTCATTTGTGTATTGCAGGTTGCTAATAAGTCCTCCTCCAATCCTGATGCCCCATTCTTCTTCATATAATGCATCTTCTTTGATTATTTGCTCAGCATTCAGATTGAATAAAGATGATGAGTGGGTGCAACCCTGACACACACCTTTCCTGATTTTAAACCTTGCAGTTTTCCCTTGATCTGTTTGCACAATATACAGGTTTACTGTGATCACAATTAGGTGTTCAGGGATTCTCCTTCTCAAAGTTGTCCATAATTTGTTATGATCTACAGAGTTAAATTCATTAGTGTAGTCAATAAGACACAAGTAAATATATTTCTGGTATTCTCTACTTTCAGTCAAGGTCCTCTGACATCAGCAATATACATCATTCTACATCCTCTTTTAAATCTTGCAACTTCCTATCCATGTACTACTGCCACCATTGTTGGATGATCTTCTGCCAAGCTTTACTTGTCTGTGGTATTAATGATGTTGTTTTTATAATTTTAGCATTATGTTGGTTCACCTACCTTTGGAATAGATACGAATATGAATCTCTTCTAATCAGTTGGTCAAGTAGTTGTATTCCAAAATTCCTAGCACAGACAAGGGAGGGCTTCCAGTACTTCATCAGCCAGTGGAACATTCCAATTGATATTCTATAAATTCCTGGAATTGTTTAGGGCTAATGCTTTTAGTGCACCTTGAACTTTTATTCATTACCTTGGTTCTTGCTTATATACTACCTCTGGAAATGGTTGAATTTTACTAGTTCTGTTTGGCACAGTGACTCTAGTATTTTACTTTATTTTCCAAATAGGCCCCTTGAAATTTTCTGTTCAATCCTTTGACATTCCTTCCATTTATCTTAGCTACTCCATGATTAAGAGCAAGTTACATATATTGATGTGAACAAAGGGGTTTGCAGTGGAGACCCAAAACCCAAATGTAGCCAATGGATTATCCCCCCCCCCCACCCAACAAAAGTGTTATAAGGACAGGATGATTCAGCCAAGGTGCAGTATAACACATACAGAACACACATCATTCCTCTAGCTCCTGAATGCTCCCCACCCCCACCCCCCAATACCATGACCCAGTTCTACCTTAAAAATCTTGCTAGACTGGAGGACACAGATAAGAACTCTCGACAAATAGAATTCAGGAATGATAACCCCCTCGGGACCAGTAGTGGGAGTAGCAATATCATGAGGATAGGGGGGATGGCTAGGAAAGGGAAATGGAGAGAAAGGGTGGAAACCATCAGAAGGTTGGATATACAACCCCCTAAACCCGAAGGGGGACAAATAACAGACAGGAGACAAAGGACAGTGTAACATGCTAAATAATAATGATATAATTGATGAAGGATTCACAAAGGTCAAAGATGAGGGAGTGGGCGGAGAGAGGAGCTGATACTAAGGGCTGAAGTATAAAATGTTTTAGAAATGATGATGGCAACAGATGGACAAATATGTTTGATACAATTGATGTTTGGAATTTTTAAAATCATTTCATTAGGAGCTCATACAACTCTTATCACAATCCATATATATATATATAAATTGTGTAAAGCACATTTGTACAATCATTGCCCTTGTCATTCTCAAAACATTTGCTCTCCATTTAAGCCTCTGGCATCAGCTCCTCATTTCCCCCCTCTCTCCCCACTCCCTTTCCCTCATGAACCCTTGATAATTTATGTTATTATTTTGTTATTTCTTGCACTTTCTGATGTCTCCTTTTACCCACTTTTCTGTTGTCCATTCAACAGGGAGGAGGTCACATGTAGACCCTTGTAATCAGTTACCCCTTTCCAACCCACTCTTCTTCCACTCTCCCAGTACCACCACTCTCACCACAGGTCCTGAAGGTATTATCTGTCCTGGATTCCCTGTGTTTCTAGTTCCAATCGGTACCAGTGTGCATCCGCTGGTCTAGCCAGATTTGTAAGGTAGAATTGGGATCATGACAGTGGGTGGGGAGGAAGTATTTAGGAACTAGAGGAAAGTTGTATGTTTCATCATTGCTAAATCACACCTTGACTGGCTCATCTCCTATCTGAGACCCTTTTGTAGGGGATGTCCAGTGACCTACAAATGGGCTTTGGGCCTCCACTCCGCACCGCCCATCCCTCATTCACTATGGTAAGATTTTTTTGTTCTGATGATGCCCGATACCTGATCCCTTTGACACTTTGTGATTTTACAGGCTGGTGTGCTTCTTCCATGTGGGCTTTGTTGCTTCTGAGCTAGATGGCCACTTGTTTACCTTCAAGCCTGTAAGACCCCAGACAATATATTTTTTGATAGCCGGGGACCAACAGCTTCCTTTGCCACATTTGCTTATGCACCCATTTGTCTTCAGCGAACGTATCAGGGAGGTGAGCACACAATGATAGGATTTTTTGTTCTTTGATGCCTGATAACTGATCCCTTTGGCACCTCATGATCACGTAGGCTGGTGTTCTTCTTCCATATTGGCTTTGTTGCTTCTGAACTAGATGGGCACTTGTTTACCTTCACACCTTTAAGACCCAAGATGCTATCTCTTTTGATAGCCTGTCCAGGAAGATAAGGGAAAGAATCTACCTAGCCCTTTTGACCCAATCCATTCCAATCAAGGAGATGGCAGTCCTACACATAATAAAGAGACCCTGCTGTGAAGAAAAAGGTGCTAGGCACTCACCAACTATCAGCCTCCACCCGCCAACCCCCTGTCACCCTTGTCCTCCGCTCCCAGTTAAGCTGATGAAACGCCAAGCACAGACAATACTAGCAAATACTGGCAGACATATAACCCCTGAAAGTATGTTTCTATTAATGGTTGCAGTCATATCTGTCACCAGTGGTGTAGGTGCTAACCATGCTTATTGGATTTATGTTCCCCATTCTCTCCTGTAGAGTCGACCCAAACAAGCCCTATCATATGTGTAAATAATTCTGTATGGATTCCAGGGACTTGGGGAAATGGGATAGCCAAGTACCCTGAGGAAGAAAGTAGGGGGGTTTAATTTTACCTTTGGCTTTGAGGTGTTTCCTTTGTGATGGGTGCCAGCTCGAGCTGTTTAGCCATTAAATCAAAAGGTTGGAATAACTGGCTAATATTTAACAACACTGATCATGGTTCTACATGGTAGTGGGAGAAGCATTTACAGAATATGATAAGAGACATAGAAACCTATAAGATCATAAGCTACTGGCATTTCTAATCCAATAGACTCAAATGACTCAAGTTCGCGGGTCCACATGGAAAAGTATTAAGAAATGATACTGCTACTATCATTGACTGGGGTCCAATGGAAAATTTCTAACCAATTGCTCTGAATCATCCAAATTTACGTCATGTGACTATGTCAGTACTTGCAAATGGCACAAAACCTCGGATGGTATTGCTACCACTGGGCCACAACTGGTGGCATGGAATGAGGGAGGTCTTGCACCTCTTCTACCCTGATTATAGAAACCTGAAACAGGACATGAACAGTGGGACCTATGGAGAATACTTCTTTCCACTAAACCCTTCACAGGATATACAGGAAGCTTTACAGGTACCAGTCAACCTGATTCCACGTATACTTATTTAAAAAACCAGACACAGAATATACTTTCCAATGTAAAGCTGCTCTATGTATTTGCTGTTGGCAACATCTTGATAAATGAAATTGCTTCGAGTGCCACCTGTTCTGACTGTAGACTGTATACTTGCATTAACCATGCTCTGTTTAAAGACAGTGTGCTCATCTTAAAGGGTGTGGGTCTCAATGCAGATGAACTGCCAATGTCAAGGCAGTCCGGACATTTCCTTCATGTTGCAGTTCATGTTGGAGATGTTAAAAATACCTCATCAATTGTTGGGAATGATTATTGCAACCGTTATTGAAATTATAACTATTGGCACCACTGCTGCAGTAGTATTAGGAGTGTTGACTTGATCAAAATGAACATTGTGTACAAAAGTGGCAGACGGATTCACACCAACTCTGGACCACTCAGGCAAAGGTAGATGATAGACTGGAAGGAAAAATGGCTAAGCTGCAACAAATTCTGTAGTGGCTAGATCAAATCATGGATTTGCAGCATCATTGATACTGAAATGTGATTGGAATATTACTGATTTTTGTGTTACTCTTTATCCATATAATGTAACCTTACATGATTTGGCTTAATTAGAAATCATTTGCAGGGGTTTAAGGAAACTTTTATTTCGATGCTAATCAGCTAAAAAAGGAAATTTCCTATACATTTAAGAATGGGATAAGGTCATCCCCTAACTCTGAAATAAACAACTGGTAGATGGCTTAGAGAGGCTTGACCCACGTGCCTGGGTTCATAGCATTTTGCATAGCTTAGGTTCTAGCCTTACTGTCTTGTTTAAAGTCATAATTGTTGTCCTTGCGATGACATGCTGTTTCTATAGAAATCTAGGAAGTATGAAAAAAACATTATGTAGCCTTGGTGGCTCTTTTGAATTTTATATAAAATAAAAGTTGGAAAGGTGGGAAACTGAGGATGGAGAAGTTATTCTCATAACTAAAAAGCCAGGAAGACCAGGGTTCTGGGTGGAAGGCGGCCTTCATATTTATGAATTGGAGATGAGTCCTAGTAACAGTCTCATAATTAAAAATCATCCCCACAATATCCTCCCCTAATAGTGCTACCCTAAAGTTAGCTCTTACATGATTGCTATCTGCTGGCAGCTTTATTTATAGGAGCAGACATGTTGCTAGTGTTCTCCCAGGTCAGGAAACAGATACTCTCTGCTCACAAGTTAGGTTACTCCCCCTCTGAGTTCAGAGATCTCTATGGTTAAGCTCCTGTGTTATGTATGTAGTTACCTGTAGTTAGGGTGGCTTGCATGCCCAAGACTATATAAATTGGTATAAGAATGCATTTACACTCTCTCTCCTACTCAGACCTGCCTGGTTCCTGATACCATGGAGGAGGTGAGCATCCTAAAACTTTTGTCTGCCTCTTAATCTCTTCCTGTCATTCACACAACTGTTTCTTAGACCCCATCTAGATCCCACTGGCAAATAAAAAAAAAAAGGTAGGCTTTTGGAAACCACCAGCTGTCCTCAAAAAAGAAAGATGAAGGTTTCTAGTCCTTTGAAGAGTTTCAGTCTCAGAAAACCATAGGGAAAGTTCTTTGTCCTACAGTGTCTCTATAAGTTAGCATCCACTTGGTGTCAGTGAGTGAGAAACGAGTGAACTTACTGGCATTAGATATTGTGCGGCTGAGTTGCTACAGGCAAAATATTGAATAATGCAGGAAGCATCAAAAGAAGATAGAAAGAATATGAGTGCCTATACCACAAAGAGCCAGTTGATATTCAACAATTTCAAAAGGTAGCGCCTCATCAAGAACTAAAGGTACTGAAGGAAGAAGTTCAAGTTATACTAAAAGATTTAGCCAACAAAAAATGATACAAGAATTGATGGAAATATGTAAATGCTTCAGCAAGCTGATGAAGCCCTGGAAACACTCACTTGTCTATGCCACAAAATTTGGAAGACAACTCCCTGGTCAGCCAACAGGTAACAATTCATATTGGTACTTATTCCAAAGAAAGGTGACATAACAGAATGCTCAAATTATAGAATAATATCATTGATATCTCATGCAAGTAAAATTTTGTGGATGATCACCCAACAATAGTTGCAGCAGTGCATTGACAGAGAGCAATCAGATAATCAAGGCTATTCAGGAGAGGATGTAGTACAAGGAATATCATGCTGGCAACAGATAGATCTTGGCTGAAAAAAGAAAATATCAGAAAGATGTTTATTTGTGTTTTTATTGACTATGCAATGGTATTTGGCTGTATGAATGATTTAAAAAAAAAACTATGGATAGCCTTGATAAAAATAGGAATTCTAGAGCACCTGATTGTGCTCCTTTGGAACCTGTACATAGATCTGGAGGCAGTTGTATGAACACAACAAGGACATACTAGCTGGTTTATAATCAGGAAATTGTCCCTAAAATTTGTATCCTTTCACCATACTTATTCAATCTGTATACTGAGAAGCTGGGCCATATGAAAACAAAATAGTAACAGGTTTGAGGAAAGCTTTTTTAACAGCTTTCCATGCGTAGATGACACAGCCTTGTTAGCTGAAAGTGAGGAGGATTTGAAGTACTTGTTGATAAAAGACCAAGGATTGTAGCTGTCAATATGTACTTTAAATTAATGTTTAAAAATGAACAAAAATGCTCTCAAATGACCCAATAGGTTACAAATATCATGATAAACTGTGAAAAGATTGATGTTGTCAAGGATTTTTTTCTTGCTTGGCTCTACAACTAATGCTTATGGAAACAGCAGTTCAGAGATTAAGGGATGCATTTTATTGAATAAATCTGCTGCACAAAACCTTTTTAAAGTGATAAAAAGCAAAGATTTTCTTAGAAAACTAAGGTGTGCCTGACCCAATCCATGGTATTTTCAATTGTCTCATATGCATGTGAAAGTTGGAGATTGAATGAGGAAGACCTGTGAAAAATCAGTGCATTTTCATTATGGTGCTAGTGAAGTAGATTGAAAGAACAAAGAAATATGCCTTGGGAGAAGTGTAGCCAGGGTGTTCCTTAGAAGGAGGACTGGTGAGCCTTCAACTCCTGTGCTTTGCACATGTTATCATGAGAGTCCAGTCAAGAAGACAACCCTCAACAAGATGGATTGACACAGTAGCTTTAACCATGGCTTCAAGCGTAAGGATAATTGTGAGGTTTGTGCAGGCAGGGCAGTGTTTTATTCTGTTGCACATAGGGTAACTAGAAGTGAGCAACTTGATAGCATCTAACAACAACATTGAGGGCCTTCTAATGTAATCCCTTTCTGAGCGGTCAGCACTGATAACCAGGCACCATGTAGTTATTCTAATCTTAAGGTGGTAGAGACTGAAATTCGTGTGATTCTTTATGGCTTTGAACTCATTGTTTCCATACACATTTGGTTTTCTCCATTGGTCTTTGCTCTGGAAGGGAAGAGACCAATAGTTTTACCTTAGATCCATCTCTATTCCTCAAAATAGGACGTATTGCATTGTCTTTTGAATTATGTTAGGCCAATTGACCTGATGTCTCCTGTGGTTGGGTTCCCAAGTTTCTACACCCAGTGAATTATTTCTTCAGGTGTTGGTTTTTAATGAAGATGTTTGCAAATATTTGTCCCTTGTTTGAGCTATTACAAATACAAATTTTGACAGCACATATGTTTAAGAAACACACATATGGTCATCATATGTATTTTTTCACCTTTGCACCTATTCGGACCTTTTTTTCTTGCTTGTTTCCCTAAATATTTAATTGTAGACTTAATTTCTGATGATGTAGAATTGTGTACTTAATCATATTTACTTTATTGTCTGTAACTCTTGCACATCTCATAAAGTCTTCCTTTTTCTTTAGTGATTGTGTTAGTCGCCCTCTTATTTTATGTTGCCTTTCCCTTCACCCAAATTAATGCATGTCTATTGTCTTGGTGATTTTTTTCTTCTTTTCCCCCATAATAACTTTTTTCCTGCATTTAATCCTTTCCTTGACTTTTTATAATAATGAACTCATTCAGTGTTTATACTCCAATGATGGGCACATTTCACTCCATGTAATAACTTCTAGGTTAATCTACATTATGAGGTGTTTTTTCTTGTTATTTTTAAATGTTGCTTAATATTCAGTTATGTGCATGTTCCATAATTTGTGCACCTATTCATCCAGGATGTTCTCATAGGTTAAAGATGAAATGTCATCTATTCTCTATTGTAAATGTCCCAGTTATTCTTCCTTTAGAATATGTAATTGGTAGTGGAATCTCAGGATCAAATAGTATGCTAGTTTCAATGTTTAAAGAAAATACCATACCATTTTCAACAGTGGTTGTACCACTTTACAGTACTACCAGCAGTGCTTGAGAATCTAATTCTCTACACCCTTAAGAGTATTTATTGTTTGAGTAGTCTGTGCTGTTAATAGGGAGTAAAAGTATACCTCATTAGTGTTTAGATTTGCACTGTATAATGACTAATGATCATGAGCATTTCTTCATGTGTTTGTTGGCCACCAATATTGCTGGCTCCTAGCCCCTCAGCCACGTAATAGCCAAGTGTCTCTCTAGTCCTCAGTCTCTTAGCCATGTGGTCCCTTTGATTTTGCCTCTATTGTCAAACAAGCCAGCTTGCCTGTAGCTATCTCAATGTTCCAGTCTTGGGCCACAGAGCAGAAGGTACCTATTGCTTCTCTGAGTGGTCATGCCACAGTGCCTGGTGTCACTAGTTTTGGTAGTCTCTGTCATTTTAGATAGAATACTTGGATGTGCTCTTTAAAAGTGGTCCTGGGTTTTCTCTGCTATTGCTTCAAGTGGTTCCTGCATATACCCAGGAGGCATAGTAACAATCCTCTCTATTAGTGTTATTATGCAAACATATGCCCTGTTTTCAGAATCTCTCCTAATCATTTTGTAGGAGTTACAGATACTTGGATAGAAAAGTCATATTAAGAAATTTCACTTCATCATGTATTCCTCTGTGTGCCTGTCATTGTATAAATAGCAGGCTGTTTTGACTGAAGAGTCCTGGTGGCATAGTGGGTTACAATTGTGCTGCTAACTGCATAGTGGGCAGTTCAAAACTACAACCCCTCCATGGGAGAAAAATGAGGCTTTTTACTCCAGTAGAGAGCTACAGTCATGAGAGCTCAGAGGGGCAGTTCCATTGTTTTCAGTGGGGTTGCTATGAAAAAGAAAGGACTTGATAGTAGTGAGTTAGCTGTATAATACATTTAGAAATGAAAAAGTTTGAGACCCACTTTGTTCATCAGTCATATTTATCTGAGGTGTCTTCTTTTCCATATAAATTCATGATTGTCCCCCTACCCCCATATCTTAAGAATGTTAATAGTTTCTGAATCAGGATTGCATTATATTTATAGATTGCTTTTCATAGTAAATTCTTCATATTCATGAGCATAACATACTATTTACTTACGTGTATCTCATTCTGTTTCTTATGATAGTGTTAGAGTTATTCCTAAATATTTTAGCTATGGTAAATGATGCTGTTTTTAAAATTTCCTTTTCAGTGTTCTTGCATTGGTATAACGAAATCAGGCTAATTTTAGAATGTCTGTCTCATACCTTGCCTCTTTGCTGAATATTTAAATTAAATTCAGTAGTTTTCTTGCGGAAACTCTATTTTTCTGGTATAATAATGTGTAGTATTTCATTCTTATTCTTTTTATTTTGGTTGTTTCTTTTGTGAGGTGGCTCATTTAATTTTTTATATGTATTCCTTATATGTTCTTTTTCCTTTGTTAAATTGATTAGTATTTGTCAATTTTGTTAATCATTTTGAAGAACTAACTCTTAGACTTGTTTTTGTTTTTTAATTTACTGTTTCATGTATTAGTTCTCTGATCATTGTTTCCTTTCTTCTCAGATTGTAGGGCTTTGTAAATTTTTACTGTTTTTTTACACTTTATTCTTTCATCTTTTTAGATGTGTGTGTTTATTGCTGTAATTTTTCCTGTGAATGATACTTCTATTGTGTCCAAAAGGTTTTTGTGTATTGTATATCTGTTTTTATTTACTTTTAGAAAAATGTTTAGTTTAAATTTTATTAATTTACTCAATATTTACTTTTAGAAATATTTTTAGTTCACATTTTAGTAATTTACTCCATACTTTTCTCAGCATGATTGTTCAATGTGTTGGATTTTTTCCACTGATTCTCTTAGTATTGAATTCTAATTTATAACATTGGGAACTGAGATGATGCTTAGAATTATTTCAATGTTTTAAAATTTAGTGAGATTTATTTTGTGGCCTAAAAATGGTCAATACTGGATAATTATTCATGTATATGCAAAAGAATGTTTATTTTGTTCTTTAGACTGTAGGGTCCATTATATGTTTATGAGGTTGGTTACTTGTGTTATTGAAATTGTGTTTTGGGGTGTTAGTTGATTTCATTGTTAAGATTCTCTGTGTCTTTGTTAAGTTTCTTTCCAATTGTTTTGTCCTTCATTGAAAGTTGTGTGTAAGCACTTTACAGAAAGCTGTGGATCATAGCGGTAACCCCAAATCCATTTGCAGAGATCTTGTATGGATAAGTACCCAATGATTCCTTAATGCACATAAACTAGGAACATTAACAAATCAGACAAAGAGCATTCTTGAAGTAGATTTTAGAATATGTACTTGGGCTGGAATGTAATACCTTGTAATTTAATGTCCCTTTGGACCTAATGTGAATTTATTCTAAAATTGTAATATTCTTTGCATTCTCTTAGATTGTGGTTTTAATCTGTTTCATGTGGTCATTGTTGATGGGTCCTTATTTGTGTTTTGCCCTTCTTTTGTATGTTTATCTGTATAAGGAAACCTGGATAGGTGTAATTACCAAGACAGTAGTTGGATTGATCATTGCCTGAGGACACTGAAGAGGAGGATGGAAAAATGAGTAGTCAACATCAATGTGTGCAAAAGGAAGAAAAGGTCCCAGAGTTGATAATGGTGATGATCACACAGCCCTTTTGATATAAATAAACTATTAAATTGTATCATGTCAATTATAGCTCAATATTTTAAGTGTGTAAACATGTCATTTATTTATTTTTTCAATTTTATTTAATGATTGTTTTATGCATTTTGTGGCTTTTTCATTACCTATTTTTGTACCATTTATTTTTCTGTGCTGAGTTTGTTTTGTTGTTGTTGTTATTAACCAGGTTTTATTTGTTGTTTTCAGTTTTGTGTTAATTAAGCCCGGACAAGTTGTCATGAGAAACTAGTCCTTGGAGAAAGACATTACTTTGGTAGAGAGGCAGTGAAAGAAGGGAAGGCCCTCAATGAGATGAATTGACACAGGACGACAACAATAGACTCTAGAATCAAAACAGTTGTGATGAAAAGGAAGGCCCAGGCAGTGTTTCTTTCTGCTATGCATAGCATCAGCATGGGTTGGAATTGACTTGTTGGAACCTAACAAAATCCACAAGTCCTTACATGTTTCTTATTTTGGTTATATTTTTAAGTTACACTGTAATGTATTTCTATCTTCCTAAGCTTAAACACTCTTTTCTATATCAATGTTTACCTGTTACCTGACTTCCTGTGCATAATTATAGCATTTTCTTTCACTTTTTGTTTTGTAGTTGTTGTTTATAAATTGTCATTTCTGGTTTTCTATCTTCAGTCTTATAAGCTTAACTATATTTGTGAATTATGTCTCTGGTCTAAGGCTTTACAGTTCTCTGTTCTTCAGGAGGAGTTAGAACCATTTTATACAGTTTATACCCCTTATACAGCTGATTTACTGCTGAGTGCTATTGGTACACTGAACTCAAGGAGCAATGGATTTTGGAATTGACTGGTCCCTGAGGTAGCACAGCCAGCATCAGGATCTTAGAAAATCTGCTGGTCCATAGACCAGCAAAGACTTTACTGCCTCTGTAGTAAGAGGGAAGCTTTTAGATGGGAGTTTTGTGGATTTCTCACTTAAGTTGGGCTGAGAATGGAGTTATGTGCAAGCACTCCGGGGATGCCGGTGTTTTCATCACATTTTATAAGAACCAACTGGCTTTTCTGCCTTGTGTCCAACTCCTCACCTACCTTGCCAGGTACCAAAGGGTATTCTTGTGAGGTGCAGACCACTAGTGATTTATTTGATGTCATCTCCCTAGTGCTCTTGATATTTAATAGGGTTCCACCAGATAATCTTGCCTTCCTTTCACATATATCACAGTTTCTTCACTTTTCAATATTCTATGCTCAATAAATTTGGATGGATTATTTGACTTAATGTCCTCTTGGACACCGCCTGTGTTTGCTCCAACAAATGAAACTCAAGCTGACAGCAGTAGAAATTATGCTGACCAGTAAGAAATGAGGTATGCAAAGCAGTGCTTAAAGCAGTGACCCTGAGAATGCATAGGTCTATATTGCTACACCAAATAATGTAAATGGTGAGCCCCATATTCTGGTGATTTGCAAAGATCAAATATGCCAAGTCAACTCAAAGAACATTACTTAGCAAGCAAACTTCATTTCAATTTTCTTCACTTTATGACACTTCACAGTTAATACACTTTTTACAGATTGAAGGTTTATGTCAACTTTTTGTTAAGCAGGTGCACCTATTCCATTTTCCAGATATGCATTTCTTGTCTTTGTGTCATATTTTGGTACTCCTCACAAAATTTTAAACATTTTTACAGTACTATTTTCCTCTTAATAGACTATAATATTGTGTACACATAACTTTTCTAGACAATGGGAAAAATTTTAAAGTGTGACTCACTCTTTTGATTTGGAAATGAATCTACAATATCTCTGAGATATGCTCCGTTAGGCAGATTTCTCTAGAGAAACAAAACCAGGACACTAGTGATTTTACATATATTTATATAGATTGATAGATAACATGAGAAATAAGCAGTAAACTAATCTATAGAGCAGAATAAGCAGCTCAGTGCAACTCACTCCCATGCAGGAGCTGTGAGACATTGGCATTCCTTCAAGTCTTGAGGACTGCCAGGTAGTCTTCTGTGGAGCAATTCAGGCTATCTGGCCACAGGCATCAAACAACAAGGCAGGTCACCAACCATCAGCCAGATGACAGGATCCTACAGTCCCCAGCTCAAGTGATGTATACTCCAGTAGCGTGGCAAAGCAGGTCTTGAAGGAACCTCAAACTATAGCGACACAGTGCAGGATTAGGTGTCCTACGGATAGTGTACCTTGCGAATTGAAGCAGAGAAAAAGCTAAGGCTGATGCACACTGGTCTCGTCATCAAAGAGCAAGAGACAAGAAAGGTGAGGCTTGTGAAGCCATTTATCTGCCCCCGCTTCAATTAATCTCACGTGTGTTCATTGGCCAGGTTGGCGCAATAAACCTGCCTATTGCCTCTGGACACTTATTGGAAGTCTAATGTGATGTCTCTTATTCACACACCCAAGTTCACAATTATGGTCAGAACTGCCATTTTTTTAGTTGGGCATGATGGATCAAATCCTATCCTCAGAGTCAAAATAAATTATCCATAAAATTATTTGTGTGCTTTTCTGTGTGATGTTTTAGTTGTAGAAAAGAGTGAAAACATTGTTGGCTTGGTGAGGTTTCCAGATCTCCAAAACTGGCTTCCCTCGTCTTTGTGTGTGGCACAGTGGTCTTCCCTAGAGTGGAGACATTATTCTTGTTTCTAGCAATATTATGAAGCTTCATGGTGATTTACATTTTCCTCATAGAATGAGTTGCCTTCTGTGTGTGTGTGTGTGTGTGTGTGTGTGTGTGTGTGTGTGTGTGTGTGGTGGGGGGAACTGATTACAAAGGACTTTTAAATTCACACTCATTTGTCTCAAAGTTATATGCATAAATGGTTGAGAACATTCTTCTTTCAGCCTTGAAAGGAGTAAGAAATAAATATGACCTTTGATTTCTGTTACATATCATGAACTTCAAAAAGTTTATTGAAAAAATTTAGTTATCATTTAATTTCATTTTTTCAGGAATATTTTGAAGCCCCTTGTATATATACTACATTTTTTTCAGAATCCCTAAAGACATATTGGCATAGCAGGGTGGTAAAAATGGGTAACACAACTGAGAACTGAATGGGTGGTGACTTTGAGTCCAACTGAGAGATAGGATTTAACTAGTCATGAGGCAGAGTGAAAGAAAGAGGTCCAGTGTAGGGAAGCATTGGGAGACACAGAGTACCTCTAAGGGTTATCTCAACAGCCTAGGACAATCCAATCTTATGCCTGCAGGCAAAAACCTAGACTGGTTCTAATTCTGAGGTCATCAAACCCAAGACACTTTTTTTTAAATTTAAAATTTATTTATTTTTAATTAATATATATCCTAACATTCCATAGTTCAATCATGTTCTGCAGAATATTGTCCTGTACAATTGCTACCCCAATCAATTTCAAAAAAATTCTTTTTCTACATGGACTCCTTTACATGTCTCCCCTTCATCACCAGGACTCTTTTTACTGACTTTTGATTATGTGCTTCCTTGTCCATCCCAGGCAAGACCTTGCAAACAGAAGAGCATGATCAAATTTTGTTAGAAGCAAGAAATAGGGCCAGTGCTGGTATCGGTTCGTTCATAACCAGAGATGGACAATTCAAGTATCCAACACCTGATAAAAAAAACCCTAGAGGCAGTTCATTCTGTGGCAACTCAAGTCCCCACCTGCTTTGTCAGGTGCCTTTCTTTCCTTTCCAAATAAATTCTGTTTTCTGCTTGCCTTTTTTTATGATTCTTGAGCACATTCTTTGGGTTTTGAGACCAAGAGATCCTGGACACAACAAAGCAGTTGCAACACATATTCAGACACCTCAAAAGAAATAACTGGTAAGCTATTCAAAAGAAAAACTATCAGCTATTGATAGCCCCATGGATCACAAGTTTTATGACAGACGTGAGTGGATGCAAGTTGGAGATGACCCAACAGCAATTAGAGTTGGCTGGGGTGTATTTAAACTAGATGCAATTCAGTGTGATATTTGGCTACGAGAGGTAAGCACTGAAGATTAAACAATGGTAGATATGAACTATGGTAGAGATGTTTGTCATATTGAGATAAAAATTTTCTAAAGAAGAGATTCCTACTGAGCAGAAGCATTACATTGTGCTGATCTTGGTTCTTCAGGTTACAGGTGAATCATTGTCAAAACCGACATCTTCCCATGCCTTCATTTTTAGAAAAACTCATTATATTTCATTCTTAGATACAGGTTTGCCTATGCTGCAAATGCTATCCATAGAAGATAGATGCATCAAAGAAGACCTAGTAAGAGGTGAGAATGTCAAGAAAGTGCTACCATTTTATTCTTGCCTCCTCTGTGAGAATCAATTTTTTTTAAATGACAATTTTCATTGTCATAAATGTGGAATCTGATATTGAAGATCATGAATGCTAAGACATTGCAATCAAGGAAAGAAAATAGGGTAAGATTCTAAGCAAATGATATTCAGGGGAAACTGGAAATGAAGTTTAGAAATGACTTGCAGTTTTTGCAGTCCACCTTTTAAGACTTTTGGCATGTTGTCAGGAAAGATCAATAGGAAGGTAGTATGCTTGGTGAGCATGGGGATATCCTTTGTGAGATGGAGTAGCCCAATGACTGCAATGATCAATTTGCTGGAGATAATGAAGATGTTTCAGAACTGGGCAATTTTTCTCCCCTATTAGACTTATGATCATCAAGAATTCCTACTGAGGTAGTTAATCGTGCCAACCTGGCCAATAAACACATGTGTAATTAATTGAAGGGTGGAAAGATAAATGGTTCAGCGAGCCTCGCCTTTCTTGTCTCTTCCTCTTTGATCATCAGACCAGTGTGGGACTGCCTTGCTTATTCTTTGCCTGAATTTGCAAGCTGCACTACCTGTGGGACACCTAACCCGTGGACTGTGTTGCTGTAATGTGAGGTTCCTTCAAGACCTGCTTTGCCACACCACTGGAATTTATATCTCTTGAGCTGGAGACTGTTGGACCCTGTCATCTGGATGACTGTTGGTGACCTGTCTTTCTGTTTGCTGCCTGTGCCTGGATATCCTGAACTGCTTTACAGAGGACTACCTGGTGGCCCTGAATACTTGAAGGACTGCCAGCTTCTCACAACTGTCTCATAGGAAGGAGTTGCACTGAGCCATTTGTACTGCTTTATAGTTTAATTAACTGTCAGTTTCTTATGTCTATCTGTATAAATATATATAAAATTATTAGCATTCTGGTTTTGTTTCTCTAGAGAACCCTGTCTAACACCTTCTAAGACAGCTAAAAAACAGCAATCCTCTTTTGGCCATTTTTCCTCTTCTTAGCACTTCAGGGAAGACAGCTAGGTATTTTTATAACAAGTAGAGTTAAGCACTGTGTTGGTATGTACACTAGTAAATCTGAGTTGCATCATTCAAATACCTCAGCTTAGGCAACATGTCTACAGCACTTTCATGGGTATGAAATCACGACAAAAATGTGTTCAAAAGAATTGTCGTGTTTATTCCTTTTAAATAAGGTCCGACATTATCTCCAGGTAGAATGACTTTCTCTCATCGTTGTTATTGGCAGATATTTAGTATTCATAGTGATCACATTTCCTTTCCTCTCTTGAAAGTAAACTGGGTCCTGTGACTAGAGCTTGCCAGCGAACCAGAACCTTTTCTGGGCTGAGGCAGTAAAATGCTTCAGCTTCACTTTCTGTTCGCTGTCCCTGCCTCAGCAAACTTCAAAATTATGTTTTCCAGATTATGTTCATTCATGCAGAAAGCAAGCTACCAGATCCACACCCAATTTTCTGAAAGTAATAGTAAAAACAAAAGCAAAAAAAGTTTGGTGAATGAATCCAGGGATGGTTTAGGAGTTGCTTTGTTTTCATCACAGCCTGGGATTCTTACTAGTTGTATTCCCTACAACACTCAGAGGTACTCCAGAAGAAAGGTTAGCTGCTAGCTTCCAAAAAGTCACAGTCACTGAAAACTCACATTGGGTCACCATTAGACAAAATTGACTCAATGGCAATTGTTTCTTTTTAATTAATGTTTTTATATTTACAGACATGAGGGAAGCCTTACATCAAGGCAGAAAATAGGTGAATGATACTTCTAACCTGGCCACATCACAGATACTGTCATTGTCCAAGGTTTCACAGTCACCAAGTCAATGCCAACTCATAGCAACCCCCTGTGGTCTGAGATTGTAACAGTTTACAGGAGTTGAAATTCTAACCTTTCTCCCGAGGAGCTGCTCTTGGTTTTGAACTGCCAACCATGATGACCAAACTGTAAGCACTACAGGAGTTGGAGTAACTCTTTTAAAACAGATTTTTTTATGATTTCATACATAGACGTCAGAAGATTTTACTTTCTTCAATTGGAATACTAAAAGAACGGATTCATCTCTGCTTGACCCAAGGATTGAGTGATTAAACACCGATGAGGCAAGGCAGCTCCAAACACAGATCACTCATGTACAGCTTGTAACTGGGACAGGAGACACTACGTGGAGATTACAGGGAATTGTTGTTATTACCTTAGGACCTAGTGCTACTGCTAGCAACTTGCTCCCAGCACAAAATAAAGTAGTAGCTGAACATCTCTAGAAAGAACAGGGTTCTTCCTACTCTGTGAAACAGCACCATATTTCTCTTGAATAAATGGATGATATAATCTGGAAGAGAATGAAAATAAAAGCTCCTATCCACAATTGTGTATAAGTTTAAAGCAGTTTCTAACAATACCAGCAATATTGTTTTTAGACATGTCTTATTGTGTGCTGTTGGATCCATTCTGACACATAGTGACACCATATGACAGTGTACAACAACTGCCCTATAGGATTTTGTAGTCTAGTTTTTAAGGCCTTTACTACCATGATCACTAAGTCTTTTCTACCATAAAATTGCTCTCAAAAAATTAAAATTCACTGCCATTAAGATGATGTTGACTCATAGTGACCCTATAAGACAGGGTAGAATTGTCCTTGTGGATTTCTGAGACTGTAACAGTTTATGGGAGTAGAAAGCCCTTTCTTTTTCCCTAGGAGGGGCTGGTGGTTTTAAGCTCCAGACATTGTGGATTAGAACCCAACACTTAACCACTATGTCACCATGGTTCCTATAAAGCTGCTAGTGAATCCAACTAGTTGACCTTTTGGTTTGCAGCCCAGTGCTTAACAATTGCACTACCAGTACTTCCTTTTCAGATATAGAGATGCTTTTTTGGATATCAGTAAAAGCCCGAAACCATTAAGCCTCCAGTGAATTCCCTTTAGTAACTAGGGATGTGAACAAATAAACAAACAAAACAAACTCACTGCCATCAAGTAGATTCTGACTCATCTCAAAACTATAGGACAGAGTAGAACTGCCCCTGCAGGTTTCTGAGACTAAAAATCTTTACAAAAGTAGAAAAACTCTTTCTACCACGGAGGGGTTGGTGGATTCAAACTGCTGACCTTGTGGTTAGCAGCCCAATGTTGTAGGTTAAATAATAGCCACTGTGGTGTTTTGAAAATTTAGAAGAGTCTTTATTAAGGCATGCCGACTGCAGGGAATCTGAACTATTTTCACATGCTGCAGTCCCAAGTGACATTACTAGGAAAGCTTATAAAGGCAAAACCCACAAAAAACATTTCACTCATTCATCAAGGACATTTGAGTTAAGCAAGCAAGCATGACAAAAGCAAGAAGACAAAAATTAATGGATTAATTACAACATCGAAAGAGAGCAATATTAAACAATAGCCAGATTAATTATAATATCCTGGTTCAGGGTATGCAGGGTACATTCTGGGAGTGACCAGCTGTGAGGCTTTCCAAGAAGGAGGGGCCAAGTAGAAAAGTATACCTGCATTTGGTGGGTCTGCCCAGTTGGGGGTGATGCTGCTGGGCATGACTATGTCCACCTTGGAGGCATTCATATTCACAGGGAGATTGAGCTCACATGGGAAAAAGTAAGGGAGGAAAATAAAATTAAAAACAAAACCAAAATACTATTTGTGTGGAAATTCCTTATCCTTTGGTAGTGTTGGTGTGTGTACATATCTGCTGTAAAAAGTCAAACACTTCACGTTAATTATATAGACTGTCACCACCAATGGGAAAATATACTGGGCATTACATTCCTAATCTTGCACTTTGATTAAGTTTTTATCCAGCCTACAGTGACCCAGATTGCATGTTATACACTTGTGGCACATTAGATCCTGTCCTTACAAAGTACACAACATCCTTCATAGGTCACACTAGAAGGATCTGATTTGGAAACCCACTAATTGAACCAGACTTTACCTTAAGCTTACTAATAGCAGATTAAAGGAACTGAAATATTCCCTTGGATTGAAGGCTGAAATGCTCTATTGTGAGAAGAAGCTGATTACTACTATACCAAGGTTATGGTATAGGAAATCATTGAACTTGGTTCAAATTTCTTATTTTGATGGTGCCCAGTAAATGGCAACCCAAGAATATTATATAGTTCACTATTTTCACACTCTCTTTGCCTTAGTGCAGACATAGTTCTGTCTTTGTGAATGAGTGTTATTGAAAAATTTGCCCTATTTTCAACCCTCATTGTTTAACCAGTATCCAGTCACATAAAATTTTAATCTGTACAAGTCAACAATCTATGTTTAATCTAAAAATTTATCCTGTACCTGTTTACATCCCTTTTCTCCACAGTATGTCAAATTCTATACCATTGACTATATTAATTACACTAACAATAGAATCTCTCTATACACCATTGGGATGATTTATAATGTCCCATAGTGGTGTCTCTAAAGTGGACCAGAGACATATAAACCACATTTTCATAAAGAGATGTTTAGCTCCCCCTTAACCGTAGTTCTAATCTAAGTTCATATGATGTGGTCCTACTCAATACTCACTCTCATTGTGTTAGTCTGGGTTGACTAGATCAACAAATCCAGAGAGGCATTCATACGTTTATAAGAAAGAGCTTTATATACAAGAGGAGTTGAATATTGAGAAAACATCCCAGAGCAGTCCCATCAAGTCCATAAGTCCATTATTAGCCCATATATCCAATATCAATCTATAAAGCCCTCTTCAGACTCATAAAACACATGCAATGATGTTGAATGCAGGAAAATCACAGGTCAGTGGGTTGGAAGTCTTGTGGATACAGAAGCGTTGTGAGTATCTCTGTCTTGGCAGGGGTCTCCACGTGTTGGGACACTGGCCTGGCTCCAAGTGTCTTGTCAGCTGCACTCTCAGGGAGTGAGCTTGTGTTCTGTTTCCAATGAGCTATTCATTTCCTTGGGGTCTCCAAATGAGGTCATAAAGCTGTGTGAGATCTGATTGACAAGCTAAACTCCAGCCCTTTACTTTTAAGCCTCAAATTGACAACAGATTAGGTAACTGCCACAATCATGAAGGGAACACTGATGATATCGGTGCTATAGAAAAATGTGGTGATATCAGATGGTGCCCACCTATTGGTAAGAACAGTGTCTGGGTTTTAAAGGTTAACTTATTTTTTTAAGTCTTTAAGTGAGGTGTCAACTAAGTCCACATGGAAGAAGCACATCAGTTTGTGTGACTTAAAGACTGTAAATAATGAAATCCAAAGCCAAACAAGGGAATAGTTTTAAGGTTTAAATTCTGAGAGCCAAGTTTCAGAAGACTATGGCTGACAGTAAAAGCCCAAAACTCATTTGCAGGTTCCCCATGTGGATTAAGATTCTTAAGAATCTGCTGTGACAATGATCATGAATTTGAATAGCCTTGGTCTCAGAGACAGTGCACTGGAAAGTGGATTAATGCACATACAGTTAGGTAAATCTATAACACCTTATCATTTGTCCCCTCTTTTGACCAATTTTAAATTTGTCCTAGTGTTTATTTTTCAGCTTCCTTTTTGATTGAGACTTTTTCCCAGGGTTTTTTTTTTAATGGTTGTGTGTTTTGGGGGGAGGGTGTTATGTGTTTCTTCAAATGAAATTCAGCATAAGTAAAGCTATAGAGATAACTGCATTAATGATTTCTTAAGGTAATGGCAGGGAAGATTGAGGGGTAATAGGGGGCTAATAATAAATATAAGACTGAAGAAAATGTTCTAGAATTTATTGTGGTCATGATTGCAGAACTGAACTGAATGGAATGTGAATTATATGTTAATAAAACTGTTAATTTTTTTAAAAATGACAAGGAAGCAAGAGTTTTGATTGATCTAAGAGAACAATTTTGAAGTGCATGCATAGAGCTCAATATCTCACATACTCTAAGGCTGTAACAGCAGCCAACCATGGCTGTTGAGTAGATTCCAGCTCATAGTGACCTTCTGAGACTGAGTAAAGCTGCTCCTTAGGGTTTCCAAAATTGTAAATCTCTACAAGGACAGACAGCCCCATCTTTCTCCTACACAGTGGCTGGTAAATTTGAATTGTGGGCCTTGTGGTTAGTATCCAAAGACTTAACTCACTATAAATTATTATGCTACCTTTGAATGGGACTGCCAAATTAACAGGACATCCAGTTAAATTTGAATTTTATAGAAGCAATGGAACACTTTTATTATATCACTTGCAACAGAACCAAGAAATAGAAACACTCTCTTCTTTAAGGTGAAATGTCTTTTAAAAAAAAATCATTTTAATGGTGGCTCTTACAACTCTTAACACAATCCATCCATTGTGTGTCAAGCACATTTGTACATTTGTTGCCTTCATCATTCTCAAAACATTTGCCTTTTACTTGGTCCTTGGTATCAGCTCCTCATTTTTCCCCTCCCTCCCTCCCTCTCTTATGAACCCTTGATAATTTATAAATCATTATTATTTTGTAAGGTGAAATGTCTAAAATGAAGAAAAATAGCCTATCACTAACCTATGATTCAGGAATTGGTGGTCATTGGATTTTGGGTGGGTTTGGTTGGACCTTTTACTCTGAAGGTACCAGTGAATGGACAAATATTTATTTGCTGTTTTCATGCTCTATCTACTTTAAAGTGGCATGGGTTAAGCTACCTGGCATGGTTCCACCCTTCTAAATGAGTTTACTGAAAGTACTGCCTTATCTCTGATACACACAGCATGTGTAACTAATGCCCAGTCACCACATTTTGAAGAAATATGTTAATAACTCATGTCAGAGTCAGATAAATCCTATACATTTATACAATCTTTTGACCAGCAAGCAATGCTTTGCCATTGACTAAAATAAGGGTACTATCAGTAAAGTTGCCTTAAACCCCTTGGGTAAGAAATACTGTGTACTACAATGACATGACCCACAGAAATAATAGTTATATGAATAGATTTTTAGCACTCACATGATCATAACCCTAATATAAGAACAATTAGTTCTTAAGACATGGCCCTGCCTGGTACTTGCCCGTATGAGAAGATCTCTTAAGTCATAGATAGCAAAAAGGTATGGTGAAGAAATCAGATGTTGCCATGATCAGATGGGTATCATGAAAAATTGCATCTGTGATATTAAAGCCTTGTCTCAAAAGCAAGCAGCCATCTAAGTGAGGAGTCAGCTAAATCCACACAGAAGAAGCACAATAGCCTACATGAATCAAGGGTTGTAAATTATAACATCCAAAACTGGAGAAGGGAATAAAACCTATGCCTAAATTCTAAACATTCAGTCTGCAGAAAACTACAGATCACAATGGTATCCGCAGATCAATTTTTAGGGGCCCCACATGGATTGAGTACCTGATAAATCCCCAATTCACATAGGTTACTAAGATTAACAGCCCTAATATCAAATAATGAGTATTGAAATGTGGATTTCAGCAGTACTCCTTAGGCTGGAATGTACCATCTTGTAATTTGATATCCCTCCAGATCCAATGTGCTTTTGGTTTAAAATTTTAATATTCTCTGCTTTATATGAGATTGCGGTATTATTCTATATGGTCATTGTTGCTGGGTGCCTTTTGGTTGTTTGCCATTGTTTTGTTTGTTTATCTGTATAGGGAACCTAGGATGAGTTGAATTCTGAAGACAGTAGCTGGATTAATGATTGCCTGGGGACATAGAAAAGGAGGATGGGGAATGGGAAGTCAACATCATTCTGTGCAAAAGGAAGAAAGTTTCTGAAGTTGATTGTGGCACTGATTGCACAACCCTTCTTGATAAAACTTCTGAATTGTATGATATGCTATGGACAGCTCAATAAAATAGATGTGTCCCATTAAATGTTTATGATATTTGGGTGAAAGGTACAAACTTTCCCTGATAATGATTAACATTAATTTCTTTAATATAATCAACAGAATAAAATCAATGGTTGTGTTAGTCTGGGCAGACTAGAGAAGTAAATTCATAGGTACTCATGTTTATTAGAAAGAGCTTTATATACAAGAGCAATTGAGTATTGTAAAAGCATCTCATCCCTGTCTAGATCAAGTCCATAAGTTCAATATTAGCCCATATGTCTGATACCAATCTATAAATTCCTCTTCAGACTCACGAAACACATGCGATGATGCCAATGCAGGAAGATCACAGGCCAGTAGGTAGAAAGTCTTGTGGATCCAGTGGCAGTAGCATCTCAGTATTGACAGGTGTCTCCACATGGCTCCTTCAGCTCCAGCTGGCAGTCTGGAGAGATGCTCCCTTTGAATATTCCCACTGTAGCCCAAGATAGCCTGAAATAAAATAAAGACTTCAATAATTTTAATTTGACATTGTAGTGGTCTTCTTTTATCTGAAACCACAACCACCACAATGGTTAAGAATATTCTGTGCTTATTATGTGTCAAACATTTTATATTATCTAAGTTATTCCATATAGTCACCTAAAATAGAGGTATATTTTCAGTTCCCTTGTAAGGACATAGAATGAGAGGCATATCAATCACTCTTTTATACTATTCCAAATCTTCTTAACCTTACCTTGTAAACCATCCACTGCTGCAAAAACCAGCTTCACACAGGTATAATCTGATGGCATCTCTCTTCAGGCTTCTTATCCCTGCTGCAGTGGAACTCACAGAAATCCATTGATACTCACTCGAGCATTTCAGATGTTCTGTGAATCAATGTCCTTATGATCATCCTTGAACATTGATAGATGTGAACTGTTGGGTGTTCAATTCTAAAGGGGATGCTTCTGAAATGCATCGAGTAATATCAAATTAATAAGCAATGGCCCATGTTAGCAATATTTGCTGTTTTCTGAAAGTCAAATTTAATTTGACATCCTTCATTTTTATTTGATAAACTGGCAATCCTACAATGGAAAGAATAATTATAATTGAGTATAGTGATTTAACATGCAAGGATGAATTAAATGAATTCTACAATTAAACATTTCCATGGTATGCTTGATTCAAAATGACCAATATTAGTCCATTTCAGCTTGTTAAATCCTAGAATGTCAAACTTTGTTTTCAATTTCATTTTTATGACTTCCAATATTCCTAGATTCGTGCTTTGTACACTCTATGTTCCATTTGTTAATGGATGCTTGCAGATATTTCTGCTCAAGTTGAATCATGCCCCACCACAAAAAGTAAGCTCTGAAAAGCTTTGCTCCACCCACGTCCTTATGGTCATCTCTACTTTAAAAGGGAACCATTCTCCAGTCACAATTTTAGAGTCTCACATCTGGAGGTATATCAGGCAATATTCTGTTGCTATTCCTAAAAATTTTAAAGTGTTAGCTTTTCAGAAGTGGACAATATATCCCTTTTTCCCAGTCTGTTCTTAGTCTTTAAGCTTCACTGAAACCTGTTTACCATGAGTGACTGCTGGTAATTGAAATATTGGGGACAGAGTTCCCAACATCACCAAATCACCCAAGGAACTACAGCATGACAAATTGACAGACAAGTATGGAAATACATACATCTAAATGGGGGCTATGATGAGGAAAAATGTTCTCACGTGTTGATATTTTTATTTAACAAAATAATAAAAGTACCTATGATTTTGTAGCAATTAGTTTTACTTACATAATGTGAAATAAAATATTGACAATATAATATTATTTGGTAATTTTGTGAGATTATCATTTCTGTATCATGGATTCTATGTGTTTTTACACACTATCTTATTTAGTTCTCAAACTAACTGCCCTATGGACTAGATACTATTAGTTTTAGTATTTTATAGATTAAGACATGTGGCTCTTCAATGATTGGACACAGTGAACAGCAAACAATAATACTTTCACAGTCACAATTATACTTGTCACCATCACCAAATCTTTTCCAACTCCTGCCATCTCTTTCTCAACCCAGTCTCATCTTCTTTTATACTTCTAGTGAAAATACCTGTTTGACTCCTATAACAGGTCAATAAAACTACTGATATCCTGAAGTAAATAACTGAGGCAATGTGAGTACCATGGGTGTTGAAGGCAGTAGCAACCATCAATTAAAGTATCAGAGCAAAGAATTCTAGATCTGGGAAGCCTAAGAGAGTTAGTGAGACAATGTTAATAGTCGGGATGGCTCATGGAAAGTGGTGAATATTGAAACCGGAACATGATATCATAATTTTGAACAACTTAATTTAGAAGAACCAAGAATTTGGAAATATATTTGCAAATATTTAGTGAGATCAGATATGGACTCTAGGGTCCCACTTTGACTGCCACCTGCTATAATCTGATGTATGGTATCTGCACTGTCTGCATTTTTCTATGGGATCTGTTGTTCCTAAAGTCTGAATTTCATTTCACTGTGAGAGGGCCAATTTAAGTGGAGGGTCTATTTAGTCACTAATTCCCAAAGGAAAATAATTGCGGAGTTTGAGGGAGGTAAAGAAAATCTGTGTAAATGGTTAATATGCTAGGCTGGGATTTTTAGAAGAATAACCACATAAAGATCAATATCCTAGATATTTGTGAGTTGCATAGACTGGTATTTGTAATTTTGAATTAGATAATCATATGGCTTACTATGCCTGAAATTAAAACTTTGAAAACGGCATCTCATTCCTCATCAAAAAGGGTATGCCAAGACTGATCTTGGAGTACAATGCTGTCTGTGACAGGATAATATCTATACTTACAGAGGGAATCTCAACCAATACAACTATTAGTAAAATTTCAGTAGCAACTAGTGATGGAAAACATTGAAGAACTTTGCCCGTGTCTTCAATCTGAAATTGATCAAACATGCAATCAAGATGCATTGAAAATTATTGGTGATTGGAATGCAAAAGTTAAGAATAAAGAGGAAAAAAACACTAGCTAGAAAGGTTGGCCTTCATAATAAAAATGAAACTGGAGAATGAATGACAGAATTCTTCATCTCCAATGCCTCTCTATAACAGAAAAATTATAACTATACACGTGCACTTCTCCAGATGGAATCACAGAAATCAAATTGACTACATCTGTGGGAAGAGACAATATTATCACAGCCAGAGCCTAACTGTGGAACCGACCATCAATTGCTTATTCAAGTTGAAAATAATTAAAATAAATACACAAGAGCCAAAATAGGACCTTGAGTATGTTTCACTTGAATTTCTCCAATATATTTTGCTAGCAAGGACAATAACAATCTCCTACTTGGGACTTTTGATGCAGCTTTCATAGAAAGATGCCAACAGACTCACTAATTTGCTCTGTGAACTCAAGTACTTCATCAGCCTTCCATCAGAGATAGCAGTTTGGCTATCATCTATAACAATTATTAAAATTAAATTTAAGCATAAGTATGTATCAGGGATAATGGGTAATAAAAATCTTACACATAAAATGTCTGAGGTTTCTATTGTTAGTGAAAGGAACAAGAGCTTTGTGATTTGAAAATTAGCTCTATCATTCAATAAAACAATTGTCACAGTTTTTATAGGTTGCTGTCAACTTTGCTCTAACTCAAGACAAACTTCTAAATAACAGAATATTACCTGGTTTTGTTCCATCTTTATGATCACTAGAACTCTTGAGTTCACTATTGTGGCCACTGTGTATTTTGAGTAACTTCTAACCTGAGAGGCTCATCTTCCAGTACTATACTGGGCAATAATCTGTCGTGTTTAATGGGTTAATAATAAGCTTTTCATTGACTGATTCTCAGGAGGTAGATATCAGGTATTTTTCAAAGGATTATAAAATTATTTATTGACCATAGTATTTACAATAAAGTAATCAATATTTACAATAAAGTAATCAACATACAATTGGATTAACATTCTGATTACTACAAAGTTATTTTACCAGGCTTAAGACATTCCATGAATCACAGTCAGTATAACACATATTTTAACTTTCTGTAAAAATATGGTTATCTAAAAGGAACAAATGCCTACCCAACTAAGCCTTGAAGACATACCATTATTAGTCTATTTTGCTTATTTAAGTGGGGAGGTTTTGAGTAGTGGTAAGATTTTTTTCCTCTCCGGGGATGTTGCAAATAGTGTTTCATTTATATGATTCTATAGGGATGAATGATGATAGATTTTTTTAAGTTGTTTAATTAATTAATCACTGGACAATTTGTTTGAATTGAAAAGGTTTAACAACTATTGGTTCCTGAAGGGGAGAAAGAGAGAAAGATGGACCAGGACAGTGGAGATTTTTTTGGCGGCATTTCTGAATAGATTCAAGCCTCCAGCAGCAGTTAGCACAGTAAACAATTGTACCATGCAAGAACTTCTGTAACACATATGAGCTGTGTGCTTCTCGTGAGATTTTTTTTGAATTTTTATTTCCTTCAGTTTCCTCATCTATAAAATGGTATAGAATGATGCTAATTATATGTCTTTTTTTTATTTATGTATTTTAACAATTTATTGGGGCTGATACAATTCTTTTCACAGTTCATACACATACATACATCAATTGTATAAAGCACATCTGTACAGTCTTTGCCCTAATTATTTTTTTCTCTTTTCTTCTTTTACATTTTATTAGGGACTCATACAACTCTTACCACAATCCATACATACACATACTTCAATTGTATAAAGCACATCCATACATTCCCTGCCCCAATCATTCTCAAGGCATTTGCTCTCCACTTAAGCCCCTTGCATCAGGTCCTCTTTTTTCCCCCCTCCCTCCCCATTCCCCCCTCCCTCATATGCCCTTGGTAATTTATACATCGTTATTTTGTCATATCTTGCCCTATCCGGAGTGTCCCTTTCCCCCTTCTCTGCTGTCCCTCTCCCAGGGAAGAGGTCACATGTGGATCCTTGTAATCAGTTCCCCCTTTCCAACCCACTCACCCTCCACTCTTCCAGCATCGTCCCTCACACCCTTGGTCCTGAAGGCATCATCCACACTGGATTCCCTGTACCTCCAACCCTCATATGTACCAGTGTACAGCCTCTGTCCTATCCAGCCCTGCAAGGTAGAATTCAGATCATGGTAGTTGAGGGGAGGAAGCATCCAGGATCTGGGGGAAAGCTGTGTTCTTCATCGATACTACCTCACACCCTAATTAACCCATCTCCTCTCCTAAGCCCCTCTATGAGGGGATCTCCATTGGCCGACACTTGGGCCTTGGGTCTCCACTCTGCACTTCCCCCTTCATTTGATATGATATATATATACATATATACACATACATATATACATATACACATATATACACATACATACACACACTTATATCTTTTTTTTTTTGCATGATGCCTTATACCTGGTCCCTTGGGCACCTCGTGATTGCACTGGCCGGTGTGCTTCTTCCATGTGGGCTTATTTGCTTCTGAGCTAGATGGCCGCTTGTTCACCTTCAAGCCTTTAAGACCCCAGACACTATCTCTTTTGATAGCCGGGCACCATCAGCTTTCTTCGCCACATTTGCTTATGCACCCATTTGTCTTCAGCGATCCTATCATGGAGGTGTGCAGTCAATGATATGATCCTTTGTTCTTTGATGCCTGGTAACTGATCCCTTTGGGACCACTCGATCACACAGGCTGGTGTGTTCTTCCATGTGGACTTTGTTGCTTCTGAGCTAGATGGCCGCTTGTTTATCTTCAAGCCTTTAAGACCCCAGTCACTATCTCTTTTGATAGCCGGGCACCATCAGCCTTCCTCACCACACCCACTTGTTCACCCACTTTGGCTCCAGCCGTTGTGTCGGGAGAGTGAGCATCGTAGAGTTCCAATTTAATAAAAGAAGGTATTCATGCATTGAGGGAGTGTTTGAGTAGAGGCCCAAGGTCCTTCTGCCACCTTAATACTTGACCTATAAATATAGACACATAGATCTATTTCCCCATCCTCCTACATATATTTGCATGTACATGTCTTTGTCTAGACCTCCATGAATGCCCTTTGACTCCTAGCTCTTTCCTCCATCTCCCTTGACTTTCCTCCTGCCCTACTACCATGCTTCATCACCACCTGGGCTAGAGTATACCTCTTCTCTAAGCAACCTTACCCTTGATCATTTCCCACCAGGCCTGCCACTCCCCCTTCTCTACCATTTGGGGTCCCATGTTTTTCCCTTGTCCCTGGGTTTGTTAAGACCTCTTCCTTACCCCACCCCTACCCCCCCACCCCAAGTCCCCCCGGAAATGTCGATCCCGTTGTTTTTCCTCCAGATAGTTCATCAAGCCTGTCCTATTCAGACAGACCTGTGGAGTCACTAACATGCACGAAAACTAGACAGAGGAAAACAAAGCAACAGTATACAACCAGACAACAAAACAACAAAAACAAACCGCTGACAAAGAACAGAACAAAACAGTTCACAAGAGAAAAGCTTGTAGTTAGTTCAGGGATCGTTTGCTGGCCCTTAGGAGCGTTTTCCAGTCCAGTCTGTTGGGGCACCACGCCCTGGCCCCAAAGTCCACTTTCAGCATTCCCTGGGGACCTTGCCACTCCATTCCCTTGCTGTTCCGCTGCACTCCCCCAGTGATTTGCCTCTGTGTGGTGGGATCAGGTCAGGTGCAATTTCCACACTGTGTCTCCGGTGCTGTCCCCTGTATCGCCCTTAGTCACTGAGGGGCATCATGTCTCATAGTAGGGCCAGCCATGTTGTTCTCTCTGTGGACTGGCTGCTCTACTCAGGAACATCATCATCACGGCCTGGTGGGCCAGGCTGTGCTCCACTCTCTCCTCCTGCCCCTTTAAACGAATATAAATAATAATTTCAAAGAAGTGGCAGCCCAGTTAGGAACGCATTAAGGGACATCAGAGAAAGAAGTTGCCATATGTCCTGAAGCCAGGTGCGAGAATTATTTTCTGACTTCCTTTGTACACGTTTTCATTTGTCAGTCAGAAGCGAATCCTGTGGATGCACCCAGGGAACTGGGTCTTTGTCAGTCCACAGAAGGGGAATTCAAGTGAACCTGGGCACGGTTAATATTGGCACACGCTGAGAAACATCATCCATTTGAGCAAGTTCATTAAAATAATGAAATACATAACTTTGCTCTACTCACAGTGTTTTAATGAACAAAATTATTACAACTTAATTTGAATGAGGCTAATCTGGAACAGATGGTTTGGCAAATCAAAGTCCACAAAATGCTGCCTCCAAAAATCTAACATGTTTTGTAAATGCTGAATCTTATTTTCCCTTTTAAGTCCCTATAAGTGCCAGCAGAAACTGAGAAGAATAGCTGACAGGAAACAAAACATGAACAAAGACAGTGTTTATGCTGCTGTAACACAGATATTCCACTAGCTGCCGAAGGCAAGATGAATATTAGCTATCTGATAAAGCAAGGAGGCTAGAGCATGGCTCTTGAAACTTACCTAAAATGCCTCTTCTTGGACAAATCAACATCCATAATTATGCTTAAATTTAATTTTCATATTGCCATAGATGGTATCCTAACTGAAAATGAGTCTTAGCAAGTGTCTACATTTCACACATACACACATATACTCCTCTAATTTTCCAATGCTAATTGCTGTCCAAGCAGGAGTATTTGTGTATGCCATTTTATTTATTACTTTTTCTGGACACAGAAATATTGTTGCACTTTTGAGGTCAATTTCAATGCCACAGGGGAAGGAGGCTAGAAGTTGACTTTACAATTGATGGGCTTTACAAAATAGTGCATCATCAGAAGTGGTAAAAAAATAATACATTCTGGGTTTTAACCTGCCTTTAGTCACTTATAAGTTTTCACTAAATAGCTATAAATCCATTGCACAGAAAGTCATAAATAACTGAGATTTCACACCTAAGTTTTGTAAGGCAAAACAAAGACAGCATAATAAGAATTGAGTGTGGAGAAACAAATGTTTAAATTCAGGATATCAGTGAAATGGTGAGAAAGAAATCTGACCTTCTCAGGCCATGATATTGAAAGTTTAAGTAAAGTTAAAACAAATGGAATTGGTTATAAGTGTTTTTATTTTATTGTGACTGATAAAATATCTAAAAGTCGAGATTATTGTCACTATGTTATTTTCAAATTGAGATAAAGGTTAAATAAAATATACTAAGTGGGAAATTAGAATTGTATTCCAATTCTCTTCTGGTAGAATATCTGACTTACAAGTACCACAAATTCTCCAACCTTGTTGGTTTGAGAATATTACCATGCTGGAAGAGATCTGACCACTTGTCTTATACCCACATCAGAGAAAACATCAACTCTGATTTAGTCTACCTTCATAAACAGCTTTTCCTTTGAGACATTAAAAAAGAAAAACAAGTCTCTTTAAAAACCTAACACTCGGTTAGGGTTAGGGTTAGGGTTAGAGAAATAAAGAAAGAAAAGAAAAAATTATAAAAAAAAATAAAAACCTAACACTCATCTCTAAAGTAAAATTATAAAGTACAAAAAGATAGTTTAAAAACATTCTTATTTACAAATTCGCACAGAGAAATTATTAATATCAGGAGTTGATGGATATCATTGTTGGCTACTTTATACATATATATGTATAAACACACATATATAGACTACATAGATAGAATTTTATAAAATTGCCATCAAAAGTTAAATAAATTAATTTATTATGAAAACAAAATCCTTAGATTTAATTAAATTACATAAAAAGCAAAATAATACAGTTACATTAAAAGCCCAAACAGGATTTATTATAGTGTTGATAAACTGATTCTGAAATTTATATGCAGAACATGTAGCCAAAAGTAGACAAATAATTTAGAAGAAAAGAAGGTGTGATATTCACTCCACCTGACATGCTGACTTGTAAAGATTTTAGCAAAATTCAGGCCACCTTGATTTGAACAAGATACATACAAATATGCAATTATTTATGCAGAAATTAAAATAATAATATCACATTCCTTATACCATATGCAGTATTCAAGTGATTTAAATATGCAACAAAAATACCACAAATATTGGAAGATATATTTAACAAATAAAGAAGGAAAAAATGATAAAAATACATAAAACTATATTCTAAAATTGAATTAATTTACATATATTAAAAGTGAAAACAAATCAGAATTCCTGCTATTGTAGAGAGGATGATAAATCTTCTTCCCCAAAACTAACTGTAAAACTGAAAAAAAGTCTGAAAAAAATACTTCAGTTGTCTGGATAGAGACCAAAAGCAAACAATAAATTGCTATTGCTGTTTTTCTTGATTTAGTTCTATATGTCCAACAGAGTGAAACATTGGCTGGTGGTATGGGATCATTACAATCAGTGATGTTTGAAGCCATTGTTGCAGTCACTGTGTCAAAAAGTCTCTTTAATCATCTTCTTTTTCTCTGACCCTCTACCTAGTATGATATTCTTTTCCAGGGTCTGGGCCCTTTTGTTTACATATCCAAAGTGTGTAAGGAAAAGTTTCACCATCCCTTATTCTAAGGAGCATTCCAACAGTGCTTCTTCCAAGATGGATTTGTTCATTCTTTTGGAAGTTTCTAGTATGTACATTATTCTTAACCAGCATTGTACAATGCAAAGGTTCTAATCCTTCTTCAGTCTTCCTTACTCATTGTCCAATTTTCACATGCATGTGAAGTGACTGAAAATACTATAGGTTACGTGAGGAACACCTCAGTCCTCTACGTGACATATTTTCACACTTTTAAGAGATCTCTTGCTGCAAATTTGTCTGATTGCCCATCTAATTTTTAAATGATTTGTTGGCATATACTTTATATGCCATACCATTTAACTGTTCAATCACATTAAGAAGATTTGTGCAATCATCACCACAATCAATTCCAGAACATTTTCTTCTCATATTTGTTGTTATCTCCTAATTTCCTCCAATCCTAATCTGCCAAGCCTCTATCCACTTACTGTCTCTATAGATTTACTATCCTGTGTTTTATGTACCATAAATCATACAAAGCAAAACACAACCATAAAAAATCATTGAAAGTAAAACAACCTCAATGACACCTCTGTTAGTCCAGGTAGACTAGAGAAAAAAAATCAAAGAGACTTATACCTGAGTAAGAAGGAACTTTTTTCTGCATAGTCAATTACTCTTTGTTTCAGCATAGTCAATTTATATAGAGTAATTGTACATTAAGAAAACACCAAACTGGACTGGAAAACACTCCTAAAGGACAAAAAATGATCCTTGAACTAACTGCAAGCTTTTCTTTCTTGTTGTGTTTTGTTTGATTCTTTGTCAGTGGTTTGTTGTTATTGTTGTTGTTTTGTTGTATATTGTTGTTTGGCTTTGCTCTGTCTTGTTTTCGTGCATGTTATTATCTCCGCAGGCCTGTCTAAAGAAGATAGGCTGGATTAACAATCTGGAGGAGAAAACAACGGGACCCAGGGTTCCAGGAGGACAGGAGAGACAGGGAGGTGAGGGGAAAGGAAGTGATGTTAACAAACCCAAGGACAATAAAAAAACAAGTGATCCAAATTGGTGGTGAGGTGGGTGTGGGAGGCCTGGTAGGGCATGATCAAGGGTAATGTAACCAAGAGGAATTGCTGAAATCCAGGTGGGGACTGAGCATGGTAGTGGGACAGGAGGAGAGTGAAGGGAAATAGAGGAAATATGTGGGAGGGAAAGGGAATTTATAGAGTTCTAGATAAAGACATGTACATATGCAAATATATTTATATATGAGGATGAGGAAATAGATCTATGTACCTATATTTATAGGTTTAGTATTAAGGTAACAGAAGGACATTGGGCCTCCACTCAAGTGCTCCCTCAATGCAAGAATACTTTCTTCTATTATGTTGGCGTTCTATGATGCTCACCTTCCTGACACAACCGCTGAAGACAAAGAGGGTGAATAAGCAAATGTGGTGAAGAAAGCTGATGGTGCCTGGCTATAAAAAAATATAGCAGCTGGGGTCTTAAAAGCTTGAGGGTAAAAGAGCCGCCATCTAGCTCAGAAGCAACAAAGCCCACATGGAAGAACACACCACCCTGCGTGATCATGAGGTCCTGAAGGGATCAGTTATCAGGCATCAAAGAACAAAAATCGTATCATTGGGTGCACACCTCCATGATATGATGCTGAAGACAAATGGGTGCATAAGAAAATGTGGCGAAGAAAGCTGATCGTGCCCAGCTATCAAAATTTATAGCGTCTGGGGTCTTCAAGGTTGAAGGAAAACAAGCGGCCATCAAGTTCAGAAGCAACAAAGCCCACATGGAGGAAGCAAACCAGCCTGTGTGATCACAAGGTGTTGAAGGGATCAGGTATAATGCATCATCAGAACAAAAAAAATCTTACCATAGTGAATGAGGAGGGGAGTGCAGAGTGGATACCCAAAGCCCATTTTCGGCCACTGGAGATTCCCTTGCAGAGGGGTCTAGGGGAGGAAAAGAGCCAGTCAAGGTGCAATGTAGCAATGATGAAAAATACAATTTTCCTTTAGTTCCTAAATGCTTCCTCCCCGTCTCTCCCACTATCATGAACCTAATTCTACCTTACAAGTATGACTAGACCAGAGGATGTACACTGGTACAGATAGGAACTGGAAGCACAAGGAATCCAGGACGGATGATCCCGTCAGGACCAGTGGTGTGGATGGCGATACTGGGAGGGTCGAGGGTGAGTGGGTTGGAAAGAGGGAACAAATTACAAGGATCTACATGTGGCCTCCTCCCTGGGGAATGGACAAGAGAAAAGTGGGTGAAAGGCAGACGTCAGACAGGGAAAGATATGACAAAATAATATTTATAAATTATCAAGAGCTCATGAAGTAGGGGGCAGCGAGGAGGAAGGGGAAAATTGAGGACCTAAAGCCAGGGGCTTAAGTGGAGAGCAAATGTTTTGAGAATGAGGGCAATGAATGTACAGTTGTGCTTTACACAATTGATGTATGCATGGATTGTGATAAGAGTTGTATGAGCCCCTAATAAAACAATTTAAAAAAAGAAAGCACCCCTACCAATCTAGATCAAGTCCATAAGTCTGATATTAGCCTGTATGTCTGATACCAATCTATAAAGTCCTCTTCGAACTCACGAAACACATGCAGTAATGCCAAATGCAGGAAGATCACAGGCCAATGGGTGCGAAGTATTGTGGATCTAGTGGCAAATCTCAGCCCTGGCATGGGTCTTCACATGTCTCCTCCACATGTCTCCTTCAGCTCAGGGTTCTAACATAGCTCCATGTGTCTTGTCACCTGCAATGTCTCCCAGGGAGTGAACATGTGACCCACCTCCATTGAGCTGTTTATCTCCTTAGCGCCTCCAAATGAGGACACCAAGCTGCAGTGGGATTGACAGGCTAAACCCCATGCCTTCACTCATAAGCCTCAAATTGACAACGGATTATATAACTACCACAATGACTAAACAAAGCAGAAAACCCTCAATCAAATAGGAAGCAGAAAATATTAAAAGCTGAAACAACTATAAAATGCATCAAAAGGGAGATTGAATAATAGTCTTATATTTTAACCTAACTACATCTGTCATGATCAACTTTACAATGTTCTCTATCTGATATCAAAGCTATTCACATCCCTTAATTATGACCAGAGAGAATTCACCCAATGTGGAGGCCTTGCAAATGAATTTTGGGCTCCCCTGTTCTCCATAGTGTTTTGAAAACGGAGTGTTTATAAGTTAAGTACAGATACTATTTCCACCTTTGGATGTAAATTTTATTAATTACAATCCTTGGATCACACAGGCTGGTGTGCTTTCTCCATGTGGACTTAGTTGACACCTCACTTAGATGGCTCCTTGTTTGAAGGAAGACACACCTTTAAGACACAGAGCCTATTCTTTCTGACAGCCAGGAACCATCTGATTTGTTCCCCACACTTTGCTATAAAACCCAACTCTTTAGTGATTTTTTCATGAGGGCAAACTCAAACGTGGCCATCTTATGGAAACTAATTGGCCTTAGTCTGGGGCTAGAATAAAGTGTGAGCCTCAAATCCATCCATATTTCTATGGTTTATGTATGTCTTGTCTCTGGTTCATTTTAGAAGCACCATTATAATTTTATAATAGATAGACTTATAAATCATCCCCTGTGGCATGAGGTAGTACTATTGAGAGTGTCACTAATTTATCCAACTGCATGGAAGTTAAAACAATGTTGAGAAAAGGAATGAGGTTTCAAAAGCTTGTCTTAAAACAGAGTCACCTAAATGAGATATCAACCAAGTACACCTAGAAGAAGCATACCAGCCTGTGAGATCCATGGTTTGTAGATAATAAAATCCAAATCTGAAAAAGGAAATAGTATCAGACGGTTGTATGAACAGCATTGCTAACAGACAGAGAGCATTGTAAAGTTGATTATGGCAGATGTAGATAGATTAATATGTGATAACTAATCATTTATTTTCCCTTTTGTTCTATTTTTAGGTTGCTTCAATTTTTAATGTTTTGTACTTTCTTGAATGAGATTTTTCTATTTTTGTCTAGTTATTTTTATAGTACTTGATTTTTCCTTGTTTGTTTGCTCCCTGCTTGTATTTTGTATGATTTTCTGTATATGAAGCCATGAATAGTTAGATCTATAGAGACTGTAACTGGATTAATAATTAGTTAGGGGCTTAGCAGGGGAGGATAGAGGAAATAGAAAGTTAATTAAAATAAGGACTAGAAAAAAACGTTCTGAATTTGGTTGTGGTGATGATTGGACAAATCTTCTAAATATAAGTGAATGATCACATTATGTAATACATGAAGAATATTTCAATATAAATATAATAATAGAAATAAAAGGAAATTACACAAATATAAGCCAGTGTCAGAGTGTAATACACGAATTGTTGACTTATAGAGATTAAGTTATTAAACACTATTTACACAAAAAGAGGGGCTGGCAATAGAGCAAAATTTTCAATAACACTCATTAATAAAGGAAGAATCGTGTTGTGTTAAACAGGGTTCTCTAGTGAAACAAACCAGGACACTTATGGTATATATATCAAGAAGGAATATAACAGCTAATTAGTCAAGTTAGCAGTGCAGAGGGCTCAGTTCAGCTCACCCTAGTGGAACAGTTAATATACTCAAAGTCCTTCAATTCACATAGACAGCCCAGTCCAAGGTTAAGGAAGCAGACAGCAGAGTCTTCCATTAGGCAAAAATGGTGAGACTTCACCTCATGTACTTTGGACACATTACTGGGAGATACCAGTTCCTGCAAAGGACACTATGCTTGGTAAAATAGAGGACTGGAAAAAAGAGGGAGTTGCTTGATAAGATGAATTGACACAGTGGCTGCAATAATAGGCTCAAACATAAGAACAATTGTGAGAATGGTACAGGACCAGGTGATGTTTCACAAGAGAGCCATATAATCATCATTTGTGCTTTTATTAAATGGTGTCGCTAGTGGGCATCCTGAAAAAAATTCCTAAAAAGAGTAGCGTTGGGACAGAATCTACACATAATAAAACACACCAGAGAGTAAGAAACTCTATGATAAGATTAAGGAAATAGGTTTGAAAATATTAGAGATAATGATGAAAAAAACAGTAAAATTAAATCATTTTACCATTTAGTTTATGTATTATATAGAAATAAAGTTTCATAGCATCATTTACCTTTAAGTAAGAATCTGCACCTTAATTCATGTAACCATGTACCCCATTAAAAAACTCGCTGCCAGTGAGTTGATTCTGACGCAAACCCCATGTTTGGGGTTTGAAAACTATAAATCTTTCCAGTGTTTACACAATAATATGACCAGGACTTATTGATCCATCTTGTGTTGGGCTGGGTTGTCTAGAGATATACAGTGGCACTCACATATTGTGGTAGTTACATAATCTCCTGTCAACATGAGGATATTAAGAGTTAAGGGGTGGAGTCTACCCTGTCAATTAGGTCACAGTCTGATGGTGCCTCCTTGTGGGCATGGCCTTCTCATGAAGATTCTGAAAACTTCTCTTTCTTCCTGGAGGTGGGTCACACACTCTCTCTGCCTTCATCTTCCTGTGGACAAGCAACGTGAGGCAATGCTGAGACCTAAACGAGCAGTGGAGACCTGTGGAGACAGCTCTGTAATGCTTCCACCGCCATGGGATCCACAAGATTTTTCATCCACCGGCCTGTAGTCTTCCTCTATTCATCATCACTACTTGTGCACCATGAGTCTGATGAGGAATTTATGGACTATTATTGGACATATGCTGTAATATTGGACTTATGGGCTTGATCTGGACTGGGCTGTGATGTTTTCTTAATATAAAATTGCTCTTTGATATAAAGCTCTCTCTTACACATATGTAAGTATCAATAAATGTTTTTTCTCTAAGTCAACCTGGCTTAACACACATATGTATACAAGTTTTATGTCAAATAAGTATATATAAAGTCCTTAAATTTAATGCCAGTCTTTGTGCAGACTCATTTAGCTGCAGACCAATGATGCATAAAGGTAAACTGGAAAACTGGAAGATCTCAGGCTAGCAGGTGCAGAGTAAAATGATTCCATGATAGGTGAGACCATGGCAAGATGCCCAGAGTTCTGAAGGCTGCCCCAGGGTAGGCAGAGTTCCAGCAAGCAGAAAGGGGAAGGAACAGAGAGGGAATTCCCAGTGTATCTCACACTTACAAAAAAGGCTATGAAACCAAATAGGTATCATTAGGCAGTGTGTTAGACAGGGTTCTCTAGAGAAACAAAATCAGAATGCTGATAATTTATATATATATACACACACACACACACAGATAGATAGATGTATAACATAAGAAATAAACAGTTAATTGAAATATAAAGCAGTACAAATGGCTCAGTGCAACTCACTCCTGTGAGACACTGGCAGTCCTTGAGGGCACCGGGTAGTCCTCTGTAGAGTAATTCAGGCTATCCGGGCACAGGCAGCAAACAGCAAGGCAGGTAATCAACAGTCAGCCAGATGGCAGGGTCCAACAGTTTCCACCTCAAGAGATATGAATTCAGTGGTGTGACGAAGCAGGTCTTGAAGGAACCTCAAATTACAGTGACCCAGTCCATGGTTTAGGTGTCCCACAGGTAGTGTAGCATGCAAATTGAGGCACAGAACAAGCAAGGCAGCTGCACACTGGTCCCATGATAAAAGAGCAAGAGACAAGAAAGGCGAGGCTCACCAAGTTATTTATCTCTCCACCCTTCAATTAATCCCACATGTATTTATCGGCCATGTTAGAAAAATAAACTAACTACCTCAGGCTGCAAACCAATTAATAGGTTGGGCCCTGTGCCTACCCATACCCAGGAATGTCTAGTTATGTCTTGATATAAATTGACACCTTTACACAACTCTTTAACCTACAGCATCACCAGAGACAATAATAAAATCGTACTTGCACCTAACATGATGCAACTAACAATGTACAACTGAAAATACACCAGCCCCATTTAAACCTTCATTCAATAAATTAGAAAAACAAAACTATTCTATGTCTAACATTTGCAATTGTGTGGACACTCACACTTTAATCCTATAATCCTTTCAACATCTTCCTCCATCCATGAGTTTGTAAGCAAGCCACTCCATGTCTTTATCTCCCCCTATTTTGGGTGCTCAATTTCCATACTGCCCATTTCTACCAAGCCAGTGTTCTGAGGGACAAGCATGCTCTTGGATGTGAAGAATCTTCATTCAACTTGAGACCTTTTGTCTACATCCATAAACAAAGTCAAATACAGAGCAGGCAGCCCATCAAATAAGTATACAATGTACATCAGTTCATAAGGCCAAACATATTCATCAGGTTGGGTCTGGTTAACTCAGTCTTAGCCATCCAAGTTACCTCAGTGGTTGCCATAGCAAGCTAGAATCACCCACTTGATGGCCCCTTCACAAATTCTGAAAAACCTATCCCCTTAGGCTAGGTTAAAACCATAGACGCAACTTTTAAGCAAATCTTTAATTCAGACTGACCAACCTACTCCCTTCTCTTCTACGCTCTGTGAACTAGGTCCACATGTGTCAATGGCCAGATTCAACCCCTGTTGCTATGTTTTCCCCACTTCCACTGAACAAAAATGAATTCAGGTAGTCAACTAGCAGGCATTTCAGGGTACCCTTAGCCCCCCTTACAATTCAGCCTTGGGGAGAAGGGGGGGTGGGCGGAGTTCTCTCATGGGCCCAGACTTTTCAGGCTTAGACACAAACTGCTTGCTCAAAATTTAAAAAGCCAAAGTCACTTTTATCCCCTTCAATTTCCCAACAGTTTTAGTGGCATGTCTTTTCAAATGCAAATGTCCTGCAACTTAAAGCACTCAGTGAGTACTTACCTTGCCTAAGATTAGGCTTCAAATAAAAAGCCTTTCCTTGAAAAAAATTCCTAAAGTCCCTTTAACAACCTCTTTATAAATTCCATTATAATGACTGAAGGCAGTGGGATTACAAATCCTCTCCAATCCTACTTCCCAATAATCATTTCTATCACATATTATATCAGTAATATCAGGTAAAAGAAATCAATATAAATGAAGTATAGCCAGATCCTAAACACAATTTCCTTTAAAATACTCAAATTCAATCCTTTCTTGTATAGACTATTCATTCATATGCAGTGTGGCCATAGGCTTCAACCTAGGGCCAGACCTTCTGTCACCTATTTTGACTAAAGAGAAGGCTTTAAGCTCAGACAAATCCAAGAAGCATTTCCTTTCCTGAACTGTAATTTAATAGTCATTACATTTCTTTGCTCCATTTCAGATAGGAACAACCAAAGACAACTCCTAAGGTTCAATTTTTTCACGTTCCATGCCTTTTCCAGAAACAAACTGAGTGCATTTGAGAGCATTAAGAGTGAAGGAGTGAAGTCTAGCCTGTCAATCAGGTCATAGCCAATGAGGCCTCTGTGTGGACATGTCCTTCTCCTGAGAATTCTGTAAACACCTATATTCCTCCTTGGAAGCGGGAGACATTCTCTCTGTCAGCTCAGTCACTGTGAGGCATTCTTGCTGACAAGCCACATAGAGACAGAATGATGGCAGCCAGAGCATTGGTGCTGAAGAAGCCACATGGAGACCCTTACCAGCACAGAGATGCTTACACAGCCACAGGATCCACAAGATTTTCCACTCAGTGGCCTGTGATCATCCTGCATTCTGCATCATTGCATGTGTTTCATGAGTCGGAAGAGGAATTTATAGATATGTATTGCACATAGGGCTAAAACTGGACTTAACGACTTGATCTAGACTGGGCTGGGATGTTTTCTTAATGTAAAATTACTCTTTGATTTAAAACTCTTTCTTATGCATATAAGAGTGTCTATGAATTTGTTTCTCCAGTCAACCCAGACTAACACACTGAGTTAACCATGTGGCCATATCTGACCTCTACTAGTTCCACAAAGGATAAGGGAAATCCAACTCTACCTGACTACCTTGCAGCACATGTCAGACAAGTCTCCACTCTCGATCTTCATGATTTGTTCCTCTGGACATCACCTCCATGGTACCATATATGTTAGTCTTGGTAGTACAGAGATACAAATCCAGTGCCACTCCTAAAGGTATCAGAAAGAGTTTTTATCAAAAAGGCATCCCAGCCCAGTCCAACTCAGGTCCATAAGCCCACTACTATCCCCTCTTCTGACTCACATATTTGATTATCTTTACTTTTATTCGTGTCTTTTTAATGATCTTTTGCTTTCATTTTGTATAATGTTCTTGATGTATTCCACAGCTCATCAGGTCTTCTGTCACCAGTGTTCAATGAAGCAAATATTTTTTTGAGATGTTCTTGAAATTCAGGTTGGATAGACTCAATGTTGTATGTTGTATCTTATGAACTTGGACCAATTTTCTTAATCTTTTCCATCATCTCTTCCCATAGTAGTAATAAATATTATTTCTGTGTATTCTATCTAGAGAAGTGTATGTGTATAGTTGCTGCTTATGTTACTGGAAAAGGGTATTATCTATGAACAAGTAATAAGTCTTACAAAATTCTACCATGAGATATCCAAATTTGTTTCCTCACCAAGGTCATATTTTCCAACTACTATTCCTTCCTCTTTGTTTATAATTTTTGCATCCCAATCACCAATAATTATCAATGCATCTTGATGCAGGTTTGATCAATTCCAGACTGAAGTTGTTGGTAGAATTCTTCAATTTGTTTATCACTAGCTTTTGTGGTTAGAGCATAATTTTGAATAATAGTATTGTTGATTGGATTTCCTTGAAGATGGATAAATTATATCTACCACAGTCAGCATTGTGCTTGACCTTGAAATGTCCTTGTTGACAATAAATCAAATGCCATTCCCCTAGATTGTTTCATTCCTGGCATAGTAAGTCATATGATTTTCATATTCAAACTGGCCAGCTCACTATTGCTTAGAATATCAATGCTTATGTGTTCTATGTCATTTTTTACTACTTCCAATTTTCCTACTTCATAGTTCATACATTCCAAGTGTTAGTAGATTTGTCCAGCTGTGTCTTCTCACCTTGAGTTGTTCCCATTAGCAAATGAAGATACTGGGGTTCCATTCTTATATACTTTATTCCATTCTTATCAACATTGTTAACTCTATACTGAGAAAGCAGCTCCTCCTCAGACACATTTCTAGTGCCTTCTGACCTGAGGGGTCCATCCTCTGGCACTGTCACTGCAGTGTTCTGACTCCATTCACCAGGCCTTCAGTACTTTACAAAGTATCCATGTTATACATAAGGTTTTCGGTAACTACTTCCTCTGAAGTGGGCACCAAGTCCTTTGTAGTATGTTCTTTTTCTGAAGCTCCGCTGAAACCTGTAATTTTGGGTGACCTTGCTTGTATATTAAATACCAGGCAGAGAAGTAGTTATAATAACAGAAAAAGTTACATATCTGAATTGTCAACCATGCTAGCCATAAAACACCCATTGATGTTTTCAACTCCTCACAATAGTGAATTTGTTAAATTAGTTGCCTTATAAAACTTTGCAGATGTCACAATAGTTAACATAAAATTTTCCCAAACTATACTTACTTTGTGCTATTTGCTGAGCACGTTTTATAAGGGAAAAGTCATGTCAAAATCCTGTTAAAGTGGTTCCACTGCAGCCTAGAAAAGCAGAATCCTCAACATTTAAAACAAGTGAAGTTTCCCTCCGTCACCCAAGCGCCCCTTCCGTAGGGATTCCACAACGTGAAATGGGATAGAAGAGCTTGGGTTTTTCCGTTTCAAAGTTGAAGAGTTTGGGTCATTTATATTTTAATCATCAAACTTGTGGCTTTTCAGCCACAGCATCTTCACTGTCAGATAAGTGTTCACGATGCATTTTTAATATCCTCACACTCGAATTTAAGATCAAACAACTTTAATAGTGGGTCCATACCACTTGGCCTTGTTTCAAACGGTTTTTCTTGGAAAATTATGAAGTGATTCAAGGAGTTATGATGAAGGTTGTATTGCTGAATAAAATACTCATAGCTTATTAGCATTTGAAATGTAACTAATATGATACAAGAACTAAATTTCTAAGCATATTTTATTTAAATTATTTATATGGAACTGGTGGCTACTGTATTAGAGAGTGCAAATCTAGAGTATTTAAAACTTTGCCTCCTGTTTGCTCTGTACATTCATGGGTACATTTGTAGCAATAATAGATAAAATATACAAATATCCTCTGTTAAATTTGTATATATTTGTGGGTATCCTCTCACTCTTCCATTCATATCTATTGAATCTACACATCTATCCAGGCATCTATTTAGAATTTATCACTATTGAAACCTTGTATATTATATATTATATTTGACCTGTTGTCTTTAACTCTTGCAAACATCCCAATACATTGCTCTGTTTCTATCATATTTTTCCCATTTCGCTCTTGTTGAATATTGTCTTGCCCTTCACCAGTTAATATCTGTCTAACATCTAGTCTATATTTTCCTTTCTATTTCCACTTCTTTCCTTTTTCCTCCAAACACTGATAACTATAAAACTTATTTTAGAAGGGGGAGGAGGAGAGAGTGAAGCACATCCTGGCCCACCAGGCCGTGAGAATGATGTCCCTGATTAGAGCAGCCAGTCCACAGAGAGCACAACATGGCTGGCCCCACTATGAGACATGATGCCCCACACTGACCCATGGCCCTACAGGGGACAGCACCGGAGACACAGTGTGGGAATTGTGCCTGACTTGATCCCACCACGCTGAGGCAAAGCAATGGGGCAGTACAGCAGAACAGCAAGGGAATGGAGCAGCAAAATCCCCAGGAAATGCTGAAAGTGGTGCCCCAACAGACTGGACTGGGAAACACTCCTAAAGACCAATAAACGATCCTTGAACTAACTACAAGCTGTTCTTTCTTGATGTGTTTTGTTTTGTTCTTTCTCAGTGGTTTGTTGTTGTTGTTTTGTTTTCCTCTGTCTTGTTGCTTTGTTTTCCTCTGTCTTGTTTTTCTGCATGTTATTATCTCCACAGGTCTATCTTAATAAGATTGGCTGGATGAACTATCTGGAAGAAAAACAACGGGACCGACAGTTCCGTGGGGACATGGGATAGGGGGAGTTGAGGGGTAAGGAAGTGGTGCTAACAAACTCAGGACAAGGGAACAACAATGGATCCAAATTGGTGATGAGGTGGGAGTGGCAGACCTGGTAGGGAATGATCAAGGGTAAGGTAACAAAGAGGTATAACTGTAACCCAGGTGGGGATGGAGCATGATAGTGGGACAGGAAGAAAGTCGAGGGAAATAGAGGAAAAATCTAGGAGGCAAAGGGCATTTATAGAGGTCTAGACAAAGACATGTACATATGCAAATATATATATGAGGATGGGGAAATAGATCTATGTGCCTATATTTATAGGTTTAGCATTAAGGAGGCGGAAGGACCTTGGGCCTCTACTCAAGCATTCCCTCAATGCATGAATACTTTCTTCTATTAAATTAGCAATCTATGATGCTCACCCTCCCAACACAACTGCTGAAGCCAAAGCGGGTGAACAAGCAAATGTGATGAAGAAAGCTGATGGTGCCCAGCTATCAAAAGAGATAGCATCTGGGGTCTTAAAGGATTGAAGATAAACAAACGACCATCTAGCTCAGAAGCAACAAAGCCCACATGGAAGAACACACCAGCCTGTATGATCACATAGTTCCGAAGGGATCAGTTATCAGGCATCAAAGAACAAAAAAATCATATCATTCGGTGCACACCTCCATGATATGATCGCCGAGAACAAATGTGCGCATAAGCAAATGTGGCAAAGAAAGCTTATCGTGCCCAGCTATCAAAAGAGATAATGTCTGGGGTGTTAAAGGCTTGAAGGTAAATAAGCGGCCATCTAGCTCAGAAGCAACAAAGTCCACATGGAAGAAGCACACCAGCCTGTGCGACCACGAACTCTCAAAAGGATCAGGTATAAGGCATCATCAGAAAAAAAAAAATCTTACCATAGTGAATGAATGGCGAAGTGCAGAGTGTAGACCCAAAGCCTATTTGTCAGCCGCTGGAGATCCCCTCCCAGAAGGGTCCAGGGGAGGAGATGAGTCAGTCAGGGTGTGATGTAGCACTGATGAAGAATACAGCTTTCCTCCAGTTCCTAAATGCTTTCTCCCCACCTCACCCCCCCAACTACTATGATCTGAATTCTACCTTGCTATTCTGGATAGAGCAGAGGATGTACACTGGTACAGATAAGAGCTGGAGGCACAGGGAATCCAGGGCATATGATACCTTCAGGACCAGGGGTGTAAGGGGCGATACTGGGAGGGTAGAGGGTGAGTGGGTTCGAAAGAGGGAACTGATTACAAGGATCTACATGTGACCTCCTCCCTGGGGGTTGGACAACAGAAAAGGGGTGAAGGGAGACACCGGATAGGGCAAGATATGACAAAATAATAATTTATAAATTATCAAGGGTTCATGAGGGAGTGGGGAGTGGGGAGGGAGGGGAATAAAGGAATTTATGCAAAGGGTTTAAGTGGAGAGCAAATATTTTGAAAATGATGAGGGCAAAGAATGTACAGATGTGCTTTACACAATTGATGTATGCATGGATTATGATAAGAGTTGTATGAGTCCCTAATAAAATGTTTTTAAAAAAACCTTATTTTAGTGTGAATAACTTTTCTTGACCATTTATAATACCCGGGTTGTTGGTTTATTTTGGTTATTTTAAATCATTTTCTTGGGGGCTCATACAATTCTTATCACAATCCATACACACATCCATTGTGTCAAGCACATATGTACATTTGTTGCCGTCATCATTCTCAAAACATTTGCCTTCTACTTGAGCCCCTCCCTCCCCACCACCCTCCCTCATGAACCCTTCATACTTCATAAATTATTATTATTTTATTATATGTTACACTGTGCGATGTCTCCCCCCACCCCCGCCCTCTTCTCTGCTGTCCATTCCCCAGGGAGGAGGCTATATGTAGATTCTTGTAGTCAGTTCCCCCTTTCTACCCCACTTCCCTGCACCCTCCAGGCATCACCACTCTCAACACTTATCCTGAAGAAGTCATCTGTCTTGGATTCCCTGTGTTTCCAGTTGCTATCTGTACCAATGCACATCCTCTGGTCTAGCCAGATTTGTAAGGTAGAATTGGGATCATGATAGTGTGGGGTAGGGGGGAGGAAGTATTTAAGAACTAGTGGAAAGTTGTATGTTTCATCTTCGCTACCCTGCACCCTCACTGGCTCATCTCCTCCACACAACCCTTCAGTAATGGGGTGGCCAGTTGCCTACCGATGGGCTTTGAGTCTCCACTCTGCACTCACCCACATTTACAATGATATGATTTTTTTGTTCTTTGATGCTTGATACCTGAACCCTTTGACAGTTCATGGTTACACAGAGTGGTATTCTTCTTCCAAGTGGGCTTTGTTGCTTTTGGGCTACATGACTGCTTGTTTAGCTTCAAGCCTTTAAGGCCCCAGACACTATATCTTTTGATAGCCGAGCACCATCAGCTTTCTTCACCACATTTGCTTATGAACACGTTTGTCCTCAGTGATCATATCAGGGAGGTGGGCACCCACTGATACGGTTTTTAGCTCTTTGATGTCTGATAACTGGTCACTTCTACACCTGTGGTCAGACAGGCTGGTGTGCTTCTTCCATGTGGGCTTTGATGCTTCTCAGCTAGATGGCCTCTTGTTTATCTTCAAGCCTTTAGACCCCAGATGCTATATCTTTTGATAGCTGTGCACCATCAGCTTTCTTCACCACGTTTGTTCATGCACACATTTTTCTTCAACAATCGTGTCAGGAAGGTGTGCATCCTGGAATGCCAATTTAATAGAACAATGTGTTCTTGCATTGAGTAAGTGCTTGAGTGGAGGCCCAATGTCCATCTGTTGCCTTAATACTAAACCTATAAGAATATGCATGTTGATCTGTTTCCCCGAACTCTTATATAAATATATTTACATATGTACATTCCAGTCTTTAGACCTCTATAAATAGCCTTTATCACCTAGTTCTTTCCTCTATTTCCTTTTATGTTCCTCTTGTCCCATTTATCATGCTCAGCCTTCATTTGGGTTTCAGTAACTTCTTTCGGTCACATTGCCCTTTCTGGATCCCTACCAGGCCTCTCACACCCTCCTTGCCACTGACTTTGGATCACTTGTTACTCCCCTGTCCCTGGGTTGGTCAGCACCACCTCCTTACTCCCGCATCCCCCTCTCCCGTGTCCCCCTGGAACCATTGATCCCATTGTTTTCTCCTCCAGACAATTCGTCCAGCCTACCTTTTCTAGATAGATCTGCAGAGATAATAATATAGACCAAAAATCAAGCCATAGCAAGACAGGCAATGAACACAGCGATGAAAACAAAAAAGAAAACCAATTACCCATAGAAAAATAAATTAATTAAAAGAAAAAAATTTAAAAGAAAGAAAAACCTGTAAATAGATCACGGTCTGATTTTTTATCTCTAGGCGTGTCCTTCAGTCAGGTCAGATGGGGTACCATGCTCTGGCCCCAGGGTCTGTCCTTTGTATTCTCTCAGGGGCTCCCTGCGCTGTTCCCACAGTTGGTTTGCCACATGGTTTTAGTGGTTTGCCTCAGTGTCACAGGGTCAGTCTGGGCCAACCCAACAGTGAGTCTCCAGTGTTGTCCCCCTTAGGGCCCTGGGCCATCAAGGGACAGCTTGTTTCGTAATGGGATCAACCATATTGTCCACTCTGTGCACTGGCTGTTCAGAGCGGGGATATCATCCTCCCGGCCTGATGGGCCAGGATGTGCTCCACTCTCTTCCTCCCCCTTCATTTGCTCCCATTTGGTCTCATCAGACATACTCCTCTCTCCTAGCTGCAGCTTCAGTGCCATCCTCTCAAGTAAATTCTTCTGACAGAAAGGACAGTTTTCCACATAGCTGATATGGGGCCAAGCCCTCAGGCCCCTATACTGGCTCCCCACTCCTTCTTGGCACACTGCATTCATCTGGCAGTGGCTTATTATCTGGTCCCTCGGTCCCTGTGGAGGCACAAACAATACCCTCCCTTTGGGTGGCTCAGTGTCCTATTCCCCCACCACACTTTTTTTTTCTTTCCCTTTTCCTCCCTCCCCGCCCCCTTTTTAGTTGGCTGCCATATGTATACTTGGACTTGGTCTGGCCCCTGCCATCCTACCTGGACCTCACTCGGGATGATTTCTTAGCATTTAATTTATTCAAACAAGTTTCTTCACTAGTAACTCTGAGGGAATGCTTTTCTAAGAAATGTGTGAATTTATTTCAAAATATGAGCCCATGTTCACCAAAGTTTTATTCTATGAACACGTGATTGTTTTGATAGTGAGATGAATGCAGTAACTGAACTAAGCAATAGGTTATATTGGGCTTTTCCCTCATATCACTTGAATCATGTTGAGATATTACAGTTTGTTTTTATATTTTGAAAAAGGTAATTTGTTAGTCTCCACATGTTAGTTTCCTCCTTTATCTAAGGGAGAAGACAAAATGCAATCCATGTGATCTGCCTCTGAGAAATGTCAAGGCAATTGAAAAATCATGAAATGAGGTATATGGAGTCTTAATGAAAATAGAATGCACAGTAGGAAAAGAAGGTGCTATCTATTTGGGTCAATTCTCTGTGTGGCCATGTAGATAAATTCTTCTCATGAGAGAAAATAACAGTAGAGTATTTAGTTGCAGCTGTGAAACAAATGTAGGGTCTAGCTAAATTTTCCCCACTGTTGTCCATATGAAGCACATATATTTTGCTAATCATCTTTATTCTGAAGTCTGAGATGACCGAACTAGGTTTGGAAGTAACACTATTTTTCCAATTATCCAGTTTCCCAAATACTATATCCCAGAAAGAGAATCGACTTCCTAAACACTGTTTTTAACATGATTCTCCCAGGTTCCTAATCCTGTATGAGCCTCTGGGAACACGTGTGCTACAGTGTCCATCACTTGAAACCGAGGAAGCCAGTATAGGCTCCACATTTTGTGTGCAAGTAGCCTAAAGGGTTTGTTTCACACAGAAAAACTGAGGATACTTGGTCCTAGACAGCTTCAGTGGTACAGCATTTGAACATGAAATCCCTGTTTGGAAGTTCTACCATTGCTTTAATGAGTCAAGAATCTGCCAAGACCCAAATCTTCAGAACCAGTGAGAGAAGGGCCCGCATATGATCAACAACTCCTTGGATTCCAATTAATTAGTATCATATGATTATGACACACAAAAAGAGCCCTTCAACTTGCTGCCATCATGTCAATGTTGACTCATGGTAACCCTTTTGAACAGGATAGAAATGCCCCTGTGATTTTCTGAGACTGTAACCACATTGGAGTAGAAAGCCGCAGGTCTTTCTCTCAAGGAGTGGCTTGTGCTTTCACTGTTGGTGATCTTTCAAATCACAGTCCATTGTTTATACACGATACCACCAGGGATGTGCAGTAGGTGAGAAAACAAATTATTTCTTGGCTTATCTGACAGCATCTTTAATTCCTAAGAAAATCCAGAGATTTATGTGCAACAAAACCATGGAGTAAATATGTCTAGTTGGTGTTGATAACTATTAAAATGCCTAGTTTAGAATAAAAATCAAAATAATACAAAGCTACTAACTAAGATCCAACTAAATGTTTCCACAGAAATGCAGTTTAATTGTAAAGACACAGGTTAAAGCTAATTGATGGAATAACCACAACCACCACAAACACCACACACACATGCAACCCAATTAAAACTGGGAAAAGGTATAATAAATAACTTAATAAAGTACATGAGCAAACACTCCAACAAAGGATATTTCAATAGTTGACAGACACATATAAAGATTATCAATGTTATTAGCCATCAGATAAATGCAAATCAAAAGCAACCAGGGATAAGCATTTCACTCCCACCAGGAACAGTTAGGATGAAAATAAACTTTAAAATGGAAAAGAACAAAGGTTTGAAGGGATTTGGAAAAATTAGAATTCTCACCGACTGTTTGTGGGAATGCAAAATCTATCAAACAGTCTGGAAATTCCTCCAACTACTAGAGAAAATGTTGTCATAAAATAAAAACAAATAACCCTCCACCCCCAACCAAACCCACTGCCATGGCTTCAATTAACTCATAGTGACCCATTAACACAGAGTAGACATGCCCCTTTAGGTTTGGGGGAATGTAAATATTTATGGGAGAAGACAGCTTAATCTTTCTTTGACCCTACTCATAACCTGCTATGCCACCCAGAAATTCTACTTCTCAGTATATACAGGAGCTCTAACCACTTAATTGGTTTTATTGTAAGGTATTAACCAAAGGTCAGCATTTTGAACTCACCAGCACTTCATAGCTGAAATTTTCTGCTCCCATAAAAATTTGGTGCTTTACAAACCCTGGGGAGTGTGGGGGGAGGTCAGATGCTTATAGACATCTTCCCTGAAGGCAGTCCCTGCCAGACTGCTGTCTCCCCACACCACAGGGGTGGGCCTGCTCCCTGCTGCTGGAGACAACAGATTACTTCTCACTGAAGCTTGGGACCATTAGCTTGGTTCCTGTAGGTGGGGTTTACACCCTACTGTTTATGGTTCCTATGAAGGTCCAGAAAACAGGTCAAGGTTAGGTTGCCATCCTAAATCTAGGATCTGCCCATCTTGTCACATGTATACCCCCAATCCCTCCTCTTCCTATTGCGTGTAGTTCCCTAGACCACCCCCTCTCATTACTGTATTACCTATAGCACAGCCCCTTCCTGTGACGTACGTCCTTACCTGTAATTAGGGGGCTTGCAGGTCTCCAGAGAATATAAAACCCTGGGCAAGCATTAAAGAGCTCTCTCTCTCTCCACGTGGACCACCAAGGGGGGCTGAGGTGAGCATGCTACTATGAATTGTTTCTGACTCCATTTATTTCAATATTTCTCTTCTATCTCTCATGCTCTCTGTAACTTTGCTATAATCTTGACTTATTATTGATGTACAATTGCACCTACTGGACCAGTAATGATGTGTTAGGGGCTGGCTTCCCCTGTCAGGAGAGCAATTCTACTCTCTCCTACAGGTTCACTATGAGTTAAAATTGATACAATGGAGTGAGTTTGTTTTTTTTGATAGGTATATTGGAGTGAGAAAAACACATGCATATACACACCTATGTTTATTGCCATACTATTCATATCAGCAAAAATATAAAAATTATCTAAGTGTCCATCATTAGATGAATGGATAAATAATGTGTAGTACATATATCAATAAAACGCTACTCAGAGATAAAGAAAAATATCCTTCTAAAACATCTTGCAACATGGATGAACCTTGTGTGGAGCAAAATAAGTCAATCACCAAAAGGAAGTATTATACATTTTCACTTTTAAGAAATAACATGAAAAGATAAACATAAAAACTAATATTTATTAGTGACTTCTAGGGATTGGGGCAGATTGGAGAAATGAGTTTCTCTTTAGATTATACATACTGGTGTGTTTGGTGATGGTATCAACACCAAGTGAATGTGATATGCGCACAACTTAACAAAAGTAAACAATTTTACCAAGATGTACATAAGAAAAAAGGATCTTTTGGCAATCACTGTAGCACATATAATTTGGCAACAGTAACAACAACCAGAAGATATATATATACTTTTATAAACATTCAATAGGTTTTCTAATGCTATAAATCTTTAGAGAAGTAGAAAGTTTCATCTTTCTCTTATGAAGTGGCTAGTGGATTTGAAGCGTTGATTTTGTTGTTAGCAGCCCAATATTTAACCCTCTACTCCCCCAGGGTTACTTGTGTATATTCATATGTCAGAATGTGTGTGAATATGTGTATGCATATATTTGCATTATACCTCTCGAGATTGGTTTTCTAAGTTTAAAAACAGGTTCAAATGCTTTGGTTAATCGACATAACAATTAGCTTAGTTTATTGAATAGAGTCTGGGATCTTAACAACTGGTGAAAAGCTATTTCGAAGAAAACAATCAGTCTTTACTTATATGAAGCAAAAAAAACGGAAAGAAAGAAAAAAAAACAGAAAGAAAAATTAGTTTAGCACTGAAGCTACGGTTCAGGGAGAGGGGCATGTCTGAGCAGAGCACACAGGAGCAAGCAAAGAAGGAAGGAAAATGGAACATATTCTGGCCCACCAAACCACAAAGATGATATTCCTGCTCTGAACAGTCAATGTACAGAGAGAACCATAGGGCTAGCCCCACTATGAGACACAATATCCCTCACTGACCCCGAGCGCTAAGGGGCACAAGACTGGAGACACAATGCAGGAAGTGAGCCCAATCTGACCCCACCACACCAGGGAGAAACATGAAGGGCCTGCAGAGCAGTAAGGGGAGCAAAGCATTTAAGTCCCCGGGGAATACCAGAAATAGACTTTGGGGCCAGAGCATGGCACCCCATCAAAACTCAACCGGAAAACCCTCATAAAAAACAACAAATCAGACCTGGAACTATTTATAGGGTTTTCTTTTTTGTTGTTTGTTTGCTTGAGGGTTTTTTGTTTTGTTTTGTTTTGCTTTTTGCTGTTTGTTTTATTTTGGTTTTGTGCTTATTGTTGTTTTTGCATGTCTGTCTAGACGGATAAGATAGGCAGAATAAACAATCTGGTGGTGAAATGAACAGGAACAACTGTTTCAGGAGAGGGGACATAGAAGAGGGGGAGGTGGAAAAAGGAAGGGGTGTGTCAACAATCCTAAGGACAAAGGAACAAGTGATGTAAAATACACAGGGAGGAGGATGTAGGATGCCTGGTGGGGCTTGATCAAGAGCAATGTAGCTGAGAGGAATTACTGAAACCTGAAACCTGAAACATGATAGTGGGATGAGAGAAAAGTAAAAGGAAATAGAGGAAAAAACTAGGAGTCAAAGGATATTTCTAAAGGTCTAAATAGAGGCATGTATATATGTAAATATATTTATATACAATGATAGGGAAATAGATCTATGTATATATATTTAAATGTTAAGTATTAAGGTAGTAGATGGATATTGGGCCTCTACACAAGTACTCCCTCAATGCAAGAACACTTTGTAATGCTCACCTTCCCAACAAGATGGCTAAAGACACAATGGGTGCATAAGCAAATGTGGTGAAGAAAGCTGATGGTGTCTGACTATCAAAAGATAAAGCATCTGGGGTCTTAAAGGCTTGAAGATAAGTGGACACCTAATTGAGAAGCAACAAAACCTACATATAAAAAGTACACCCATCTCTGTGATCATGAGGTGTCGATGGGATCAGGGATCAGGCATCGAAGACCCAGAACAAAAAATTATATCAATATGAATGAGGCGGTGTGCAGAGTGGAGACCAAAAACCCATCTGTAGACAATTGGACATCCCCTCTCAGAAGGGTCACAAGGAAGAGACGAGCCAGTCATAATGCAGTATGGCATTGATGAAACATACAATTTTCCTCTAGTTCTTTAATGCTTCCTTCCCCCTCACTATCATGACCCCAATTCTACCTTACAAGTCGGCTAAACCAGAGCATGTACACTGCTACGGATAAGAGCTCACAACACAGGGAATCTGGGACAGATAACCCTCTTAGGACCAATAATGAGAGCAGTGACACCTGAAAAGGAAGGGGAAGTTGGGAGGAGAAATATGGAACCAATCACTATGATCAACATATAACCCACTCCAAGGGGGACAGACAACATAAAAGTGGATGAAGGAAGACAGCACTTGGTGTAGGTGACCAGATTTTAACATTGGTAAAGCGGGACACCAGCGGGACACCATTGATAAAACTCATATCCTGGTGAAATAGCCACATGGCAGCTGAAAACCATATAACCTAGCTTGTGCATTCTTTTCCAAAATCAGGACTTATTAAAAATGCCGCGGGATGCGGAAACAATTGTTAAAAATCGGGACTGTCCCGCCAAAAGCAGGACGTCTGATTACGAGTGTAAAGAAAATGTTTTGAAAATGATGATGGCAACATATGTACAAATGTTCTTGACATAATATATCTATGCATTATGACAAGAGCTGTAAGAGTCCCCAATATAATGATTTAAAAAAAAGATTATGAGTGTACACACACCACAGTCCTATTCTGCCCACTTACCAACTGTTCTCATTAATTTCACATAGTTGGATACTGATAAAATAGAAAAAAAATTTATGAAACACAATGGCAAATTCCTTTTTAAAAATCCACATATAACCAGTTTTAGAAACACATATAGTAAAATCAGAATGGTACAAAAAAGATCAGCACAGACCCTGCCCAAAGATTACACTCAAATTGGTGAAGATTTTCGCATTTTTTGCTTCAGTAAAATATCAAAAGCTTCATTAAAAATCCATACTTAAAAGTCAGTTGAGACTACTACACTAAGATAATTTTAAATTGTCAAGTAAAATCAACCCACTTTAACCTAAGTAATAGCTTGGCTCAAATAAACAAAAAAAAAGGAAATCATTTGTATGTACTAGGCTTCTTTAAAAAATCACTTATATAAGGTCAAATGGTCAATAATTATTGTTTAGAAAAGATGAGAAGACATGGGGAAATGGAAAGTAGATTAATGAAAATGGGACAACCTGAACAGAAATGAATGCTATTGCATTGTGAAGAATGTAACTAATGTCAATTGACAACTTGTGTAGACATTATGGAAAGAGAATCTAAACTGCATCTAAGCCTTCACTGAAAATGCAATGAAATATCCTTTAAAAAATAAAATAGGTAAATAAATTTTTATTTCTAATTTTTATTACATTTCAGGTAATCAATTTCGTATGGGCAAAAGTATAAACAGTTCTCCAAAGAGGATGTGTGTAGCTAATAATCACATGAAAAGATGTTCACATCATGAATTTTGAAAATGCAAGTCAAATCACAGTAAGATACTATTTCATCCCAATTTGGATGATTATATAGGAACCCTGGTTGTACTGAGGGTTGACCGTAAGCCAGCTCTTGTATATTTCATGTCAAATTGGCATGTGAGGCCTAATAATTGCCAATGATGTGACCTAACAGAAGATTAGGTTGGTTGGTGTGAAATCCTTTTGTCCAGATGCAAATGAAAGGAAGTTTCCTTGGGGGTTAGCCTACTTCCTATAAAATGGGAATGCTTGCTTTTTATTGCTGAGTCTGGATTCTGTTATCTGATATGTCAAATGCTGGTTCTGTGGACTTGAGCCAATGACCTATCATATGCTTGCTGATCCTATTTAGTGGCCTGACATTTGACCTGTCAAACTTGGATTAATTCACGTATCCAGTAACAAATCTATTCTGTGATCTTCTTGCCTATTTTGGTTTCATCAGATACTAAAGCTACAGGAGACAGGTGAAATGTCAAGTCTAACATGTGACCCATGGACTTGGAACCAAACTGGACTCTCCACTTTTACAATTACATTAGTTCTATTTTCACATACACTTCTCTGTGTTCCTGTGTGTGCTCATGCACATATGTCACTGATTTTCCTTCTCTCCAGAAGTCAGCCTAACATAGCTGCTAACCTCAAGGTGGACAGTTCAAACCAAGTAACCATTTTACAGGGGTAAAATTAGGTGCTCTACTACTATGAAGATGTATTGTCTCAGAAAACCTACATACCGGGTCACTATGAGTCTGAATCAACTCAACAACATTGTTTTGAAATTGATTATAGGAGCCCTAGTTACCCAGTGTGGTATTTATATAATCATTTGTGAATTTGAGGATAAGAATGAAGGGGTGGAATCTAGTCGGTCAATTGGGTCATAGCCAATGAAGCCTCTCTGTGGGCATAGCCTTCTCCTGAGAATTTTGGGAAATCTGGTATCTCCTCCTTGGAGTCCCTGGGAAACATTGCTGCTGACAAGACACATGGAACTACACTAGTTTCCTGAGCTGAAGAAGCCACATGAATCTACTCTGATGCAATCAGACCTCTAAAGCCAGAGAAACCCTGTAGAGACCCCTGCCAGGGCTGAGATTTTAAACCTCATTGGATCCAAAGACTTTCTACCCACTACACTTGTTGTCATTGCATGTGTTTCTTGAGTCTAAAGAGGACTGTATAGATTATTATCAGACATATGGGCTAATATCAGACTTATGGGCTTGGGCTGGACTATTTTGGGATGCATTTTTAATGTACAATTACCCTTTATATAAAACTCTCTCTTATATACATATGAGTTTCAATGGATTTGTTTCTCTAGTCTACTCAGACTAATACACCCAGTGATTAAATGCTTGACTGCAAATCAAAAGGTTAGTATTCAAACCCATTAGCCATTTTACCAGAAAATTATGTGAAAGTCTATTTTGTAAAAATTTGGGATATCCTCTGGGGAAGTTCTATCCTGTCTAACAGGATTATTTAGAGCCAGAATTAACTCAAAGTTTTGAGGATAACTTTTATCAGAGAAATATAAAATATTGGCACATCTTTGGAGAAACTGAGAAAAAAATTGCCATTGCTGCTGTGGATGCAAAATGGTATAGCCACTGGAAAAACAGTTTCTCAAAAGGTTAATTATAGAATTATCTTATGAGTCATCAATTTCACTACCAGGTATATTTCAAAAGTCTTGAAAGCAGGCATTCAAAGAGATACTTGTACACCAATGTCATTGCAACATTATTCGTAATAGCCAAAGGGTGGAATTTATCCAAATGTGGATAAGTAAATGTGGTAGCGTTATAAAATAAGATATATTTCAGCCATAAAAAGAAATGAAGTTCTGATATATGCTACCACTTGAATAAACATTGAGAACAGTATGCTGACTGAAATAACTTGTAAGGAAATCATATGATCCCACTTATCCGAAGTATATAGAATAGGCAAATACAGGGAGATAAAAGGATAACAGTGGCCATCAGACATGCTTGTTTTTACTATTGTGGCTAGTGTGTTGCTTGATGTTAGAAGATATGCCATTGGTATTTCAAACACTGCCAGGTCACCCATGGTGAAGGTTTCAGCAGGTCTTCCAGACTAAGAACAGATTAGGAACAAAGAAAAGGAGCTTCGCTTCTGAAAATGTAGCCTCTGAAAATCGTATGAATACCAGTAGAATATTATCTGATATAGCACCAGAAGATGAACAACTCAGGTTGGAAGGCACTCCAAATTTCACTAGGCAAGAGCTGCCTCCACAAAGTAGAACTGGCCTTATTGATACAGATGGAACAAATGTGTTGTAACCTTCATTTAATGATGGGAAAGTACTCAAAATTAGGAGAAACCACTTCAAACATCCATTAAAAATTGGAATGTGGGATATCTGAAATACAAATATAGGAAATTTATAAGTCATCAGAAATGAACTGGAATGCATAAAAACTGGTAGGCTAGCCATTCGTGAGCTGAACTGACTGGTATTGACTTATTTGAATCAGATAATCAGGCGTCCTCAAACTACGGCCCGTGGGCCACATACGGTCCACCAAGGACATTTATCCCGCCTGCCAGGTGTTTTACCCCGTTTGTTTTTTACTTCAAAATAAGATATGTTCAATGTGCATAGAAATTTGTTCATAGTTTTTCTTTTAATTATAGTCCGGCCCTCCAATGTGTCTGAGGGACAGTGAACTGGTCCCCTCTTTAAAAAGTTTGATGACCACTGGCTCTGTAAGAAATTACAAATTCAAGAGGAATTATATCACATTGAGCATCAAAAAGAACATCTCATGGTCTCTATTGAAGTACAATATAGCCTGTGATAGGACAACATCTATATTTATACAAGGAAGACAACTTATACAAAGATAACAAATAGTACAACTATTATCAAAATTTAAACATCTACCACTAAAGCTAGTATTGAAGAAATTGAAGATTTTTACCAACTTCTGCAGTCTGAAATTAATCAAGCATACAGTTTAGATAGATTGGTCTGTATTGGTAACTGGAAAGAGACAAAAAGGAGGATAAGTAGTTGGAAGATATTCATCAGGAGGTGATAGAAACAAGAATAGCGACCACATGATAGAGTTTTGCAAGACCAATTCCTAATAATTGGAAATAACCTTTTCAATAACATCATTGATGACTCTTCATATGAACATCACCAAATGAAACACATTGAAACCAAGTAGAGTATATCTGCAGAAAATATCAAGGAGAAGTATACAATAGTATTACTCAGTACAAAGTGGAGATGATGGAAATTATGATATAAGGTTTTGTGTCAACTTGATTGGGCCAGCGTTCTCAGCCAGCGTTAGGCAGTTAAAGCTAATAATTTCACTTGATGAGATCTAATACAGTGCAATTAGATGCCACTAGTTAGTTCTGACTCATCTCAACCCTATGCCTAACAGGAAGAAGCACTTCTCAGATCTCAGGGATTCTCACAATTGTTCAATGATCCCTCTGTTCAGCCACTCTGTCAATCTCTTTCATCCAGGGTTTCTTTTACACCCCCCTCCACTTTACCAAGCATGATTACCCATGTCCAGAGAATAATCTCTCCTAATACAATGCCCCCAAATTTGTGAGAGAAAGTGTTATCTTTGCCTCTAAATAGCCTTCTGGCTGTACTTCTTTCAAGACATGCCTGTTTTGTCAGTCCATGGCAAAATACATCTTTGCCATGTTTCCTTTGATCATCCTTATTCAATGTCCAAATCACATGCAAAAGAGGAAATTGAAATATGGTGTGATAGCATTTTTGGGTTTGTTTGGGTTCTTTTGTTGTTGTTATTGTTATTGTTTTTTGCCAACACGGCATACATTAGAAGATGTAGGTAGTTTAACTTGTTGATCAGGTCCCAGCTTGATGACCTCTTTTGAAGATGTGACTGAGATAAATGATTCCTTGAGCCAAACCCCTTCCGCTCTCTCCCTGGTGATCAGACCTGAGCTAGCTGCACTGTCTCAACCATGTGCTACGCTACCTGTGGGCTGAGCCAAACTCTGGACCATGGTGGACCCAGTTGCTGTGTGGTACTGTTCCATGACCTAGCACTGCCCCACTTTGCTGTGTCTGCTGCCTGCGGGCCGACTCCACTCATCTTCCCACCACTCCAGATGCCACCCCACCCCACAGCCACTTGATCCCCCTACATCTACACCATGGTGCTTTGCTACTTGCTACCCTGCACTACTGGCCTCTGCTCCACCTCAACATCTCATCTTCCTACTGTTTGCTTCCTTGGCCTTGGGCAAGTGGCTGGTGGGAGCTGGAAGGACCTTCAGTATATTAACTGTTCCACAAAATTGAGTTGGACTGAGCTGTCTGTACTGCCACGTGGACCCATTTGCTGCTGTATTCCTTTTTTGCTATAAAAACCTGTATAATCATAAGTGGCCTAGTTTTGTTTCTATAGGAAATGCTGCCTAACACACATGATTTGGCTTAAGTATGACTTGGTCCTCAAAGTAATATCCTTGCTTTTGAACACTTTAAAGAGGTCTGTACAGGATATTTTCCTAATGTAATGTGTCAAGAACATTATACATGAAGTAAAAGGTCACTAAAAAGACAGGAAATAAAGATCAAAGAAGATGTCAGGAGAAACTCTGATGCTTACCCTTAATTGTAGAGTACTTTAAAAAACTGGGGAAAATATGTTGAAGTGAAAGGTTTGAGCAGAAAATTTCAAAGGGCAGCTCAAGAAGAGAGAGTTAAATATTATCATGAACTATCCAAAGACAAAGAGTTAGAAAACCGAAAAGTAAGAACATACCCAACATACTTAAACTGAAAGAACTCAAACCGTGAGTAGCAATACTGAAAGATTCTATGGGCATAATATTGAATGATAAGTAGGAAGCATCAAATGAAGATGACATAACACATAGAGTCACTATATTAGAAACAAACTTAACATTCCATCAGTTTAGGAGGTAGCATATGAGCAAGAACCAATGTTATTATAAGAAGAAGTTCAAGCTACATTGAAAGCATTTGTAAATAACAACATTCCAGCAATTGATGGAATACCAATCGAAATGTTTCAAATAGCACATGAAGTACTGGAAGCATTTACTCGTCTATGCCAGGGAAGTTTGAAGACAGATACTTGAATGACTGACTGGAAGAGATTCATATCTGTACACATTCCAAAGAATGGTGACCCAACAGAATGCTCAAAATAGTGAATAATATCATTGATATGAAATACTAGTAAAATTTTGCTGAAGATAATCAAAAAATGGTTGCAGCAATCCATTTACAGGGAGCTGCCAGATTTTCAGGCCAGATTCAGAACAAGACATGGAACAAAGGATGCCATTGCTGATGTCAGATGGATCTCAGCTGAAAGTAGAGAATATCAGAAAGATGTTTACTTGTGCTTTATTGACTATGTCAAAGCATTAGACTATGTGGATCTAAATAACCTATGGATAGTATTGAGAAGAATGGGATTTCCAGAATACCTCATTGTATTCATGCAGAACTTGTACATACATCAAGAGGCAGTTGTGCAAACAGAACAAGGGAATACTGCATGCATTGAGATCTGAAAAGGTCTGCATCAAGGTTGCATCCTCTTGCCATATTTATTCAATCTGTTTACTGAACAAATCATCAGAGAAGCTGGATTATATGAAGAAGAATGTGGCACCAGAATTGGAGGAAGGGTTAACAAACCATGATATGCAGATGATATAACCTTGCTTGCTGGAAGTAAGGAGGACTTAAGGTACTTGTTGATGAAGATAAAGGATTACAGCCTTCAGTGTGGATTACAACTCAATGTAAAGAAGACCAAGATCCACACAAAGGGACCAACAGGGAAAAATGATAAATGGAGAAACAATGGAAACTTTGAAGGATTTAATCTTGCATAGATGCACAATCAATGCTTACGGAAGCAGCAGACAAGAGATCAAGTGATACAATGGGTTGGGTATATTGGGTAAATATGCTGCAGAAGTCCTCTTTAGAATACTGAAAATTAGGATGTTACTCTAAGGACTAAGACATGCCTGACCTAAGGCATAGTATTTTCAATACCCTCATGTGCACATGAAACTGGGACATTAACTAAGGAAGACGAATGAACAGGAACATATGAATTGTGATGCTAGTGAAGAATATTGACATATCATGGACTACAAGGACAAACAAATCTGCCTTCGAATGAATATGGTCAGAGTGCTCGTTGGAGACAAGGATGGAACACACTTAGAGGAAAGTATTTTACATATTTTGGACATGTTGTCAGGAGAGACCAGTTCTTGGAGAAGGACATCATGTTTGGTAAAATGGAGGGGCAGTTAAAAATAAGAAAGCCCTCAATGATATGGATTAACATAGCAGTTGCAATAATGGGCTTGTCAACCATAGGAAAAATTGTGAGGATGCTGCAGGACCAAGCAGTGTTTAGTCTGCTGGTAATAGGGTTGCTCTGGGTTGGACCTGACTCAGTGGCACCTAATAAAAACATCAACAACAAAGATTTGTTAATGAAGTCTGATATTTATAACCTGGGAACTGCCTATTTCGAAGGATTCTATGGACAAAATACACACATGTTTGCCATTTGCTACACTGTGGCGGCTTAAATGTGGTTATGATGGTAGCAGGATCAATTGTGATGAATGGATTTCAACATAACATTCTGAGCCAGTTCAATTCTCAAAAATTAACCCTGAAAACTTTGTAAAGATGAGGAACATTATTTGACATAGTGTCAGGGATGAACCTTTCAAGTTGGAATGTCCACAAAATAAGATAGGAAGAATTGCAGAATTGACTTAATGATATGTATAGAGCAACACTTTCGAGACCCTTATTTTCTGATGGGGCATTATTCAAAATGAGAGGAAACAACTGCAAACATCCATTTATAATCAGAACACGGAACGTTACAAGTACAAATATAGCAAAATTGGAAGTTGTAAAAACAAATGAACACATAAAGATCAATATTCTCGCCATTAGTAGACTAAAGTTGACTGACAGTAGTTATTTTGAATTAGACAATCATATGGTTTACTATGTCTAAAGGAAAATTTCAAGAGAAATGACATTGTATTCATCATCATCATCATCATCATCAAAAAAACATTTCAAGACTTATCTTAAAGTACTATGCTGTTGTGGTAGGATAACATCAATACCCATATAAGGATGACAAGTTAATGCAACCATGATAAAAACTTATGCAGAAGCCACTAAAGCCAGTGTTGAAGAAATCCACCAACATCTGCAGATTGAACTTGTTCAAACATGAAATCAAGATCAATTGATATTTACTGGCGATTTGAAAATGAAAGTTGGAAACAACAAGGAAACATAAGTAGTAGGCAATGTGGATATAAAAGGAGCTGGGGAACACGTGGTAGAATTTTGTGAGACTGACAACTTCTTCATTGCAAATATCCTTTCAACAACATAAACAATGGCTATACATAAACAGTGGCTATACAACTGGACCTCACCAGATGGACTACACCAAAACCAAATGGACTATATCTGTGGGAAGAGACAATGGGAAAGATCAATATCATCATACAAAAGAAGAACAGGAACCTACTTTAAAACAGACCCTCAATTAATTGCACATACACAAGTTCAGGTTAAAGATAAAGAAAAGTAAAACAAGTCCACTAGAAATGAAATATGACCACAAGTATATTCCAAAAATCTAGACGCCATCTCTAGGGGAGATTAGATACACTTAATATTGTTTATTAAATACCTAGAAAAACTGTGGAATAACCTCAGGAATATCATATATGATGAAAAGAAAGTCATTAAAAATAAAGGAATTAAAAAAAGAAGACCATGGTAATGATGGTGATATCTAGAGATGTCAAAAGGGACTCCAAACAGGACTCTTGAAAATAGAGTAGATAAAGAAAAGTGGGAAAAAATGAAGTAAAAGAAATGATCAGAATAATTCAAAGGCAGCTAGAGGAAAAAAAGTAAAATATTCAAATGAAATGTGCACAAACGTTGAATTAGTAAGCGAAAAAGAAAGAATACACTGAGTATATCTCAAACTGAAATAAATGCAGAAAATTCAAGCCTTGAGTTGAAATATTGAAAGAGTCTATGAGCAAAATATCAAATGATACTGGAATTATCAAAAAAATGATGGAAGGAATACACATAGTTTCTGTACTGAATTTTTTGGACATTTGTACATTTCGAGAGCTAGTGTAAGATTAAGAATTTCAATGTGTACTAAAGACATTAGCAAAAACAAGGCTTCAGGAATTGATAGCATGCTTATTGAAATCTCTCACCACCATCACCACCCTACCCAAAAAAAATGATGCAGTGCTGGGATTACTCACTAGACTGGATCAAGAAATTTGGAAGATCCACTGACAAGGCTAACTGACTTGAAAGCATCTATGTTTGTGCTCATTTCAAAGAATTGTGGAAATTATTGAACAATATAATTAATAATACATACAAGTAAAATACTAGATGTTAATTCAAAAGTAGTTATAACAGTAAATTATTAAGAAACTGGGAGAAATGCATGCTGCATTCATTAGAGGACATGAAATGAGAAATATTATAGATATCAGGTGATTCTTGACTGAAAGCAAAGAGTAACAGAAGGCTGTTGGTTACTTATTTCAGTGACTGTGCAAAGTCATTTGAGTGTTCGAATCATAACCAATCTCATATAACACTGCTAAAAATGTGTAATCCAGGGCACTTAATTGTGCTTCTATTGAATCCATGAATAAACTAAGAGATGATCTTTCTAACAAACCAAGGGGATTACTTCATGGCTTAAAATCAGGAATGGTGTGCAATCAGGGTTGTATACTTTCATCATACTTAATCTGTATGCTGAGCCAATAATTGGAGAAGTTGTAGCATCGGGATTAGATAAAAACCCACAATATGCAGATAACACAATATTGCTTCCAAAAAGTAAAGAGTACATGAATCATTTACTGATGAAGACCAAAGCCTGATCTGTGGATTACAATTCAGTGTAAAGAAAAGGAAAAATCTTACAACTGGACGAATAGACACCATGATAGAGAAAAGATCAAAGTTTTCAAGGCTTTCATTTTACTTGAATCCACCATTAATATCCATGGGAAATCAAAAGGGAAGAGAGGTCAGATGGCTCTCAGATAACAAGTACAGCAACTACCAGAGAAAGTCCACTATGAAGGATATCTTACTGGAAGAATCTCAACATAAAGATAAGCAGACGCAAGTTCATAATGACAAAGCAGCAATGCCTGATTATAGACTCCCCTTTACCAGAGAGCAGACAGGCGCCATTTCTGTGAGTCCTGCTCCTGGTCAGCATAATCATTTCTGCCCTTTGCCCACACTTCCCATTCTCTGAAGCAAGCCAGCCAGCCAAAACTATCACCTCACTAGTCTATGGAAGACAGCTCCATGTAGACTGCACGGTGCAGACAAAATCAGTACCCAAGTTCAACTTTTCAATTCTGATTTTTTCTTTTCCTTCCTCCCTTTGTGTTTTTTGCTCCAGTATCCTCCTCCACCACTTTTCCACCTCCCTCACATAACACATGTATTACCAAAATAACACTATCAAAGAGTATATATATATATATATATATATATATATATATATATATATATATATATATATATATATATAGAGAGAGAGAGAGAGAGAGAGAGAGAGAGAGAGAGAGATTCATTTTTGTATTTTTTCCATTACAATACTCTATTTTTTAAATTCTCTCCTACTTCCTTTTCCAGTATTTTCTTCTGTTGCAGCCCCAATGAACTGAAAATAGCCATTCCTCCTAGGCAAAACAGGCAGTCCTTTAGGTTCCATCATATCCACCCAAACAAGGGCTTTCCCAACAACCCTCTCTGATGCACTAACATGCACATATTCACATTGTCATTAATAACAAAAATTAGCATCCACACCATGGACATTCTCTGCTCTTTTTATTTCTCATTTGCCCCTCATCTGCCTGCAATCCTCCAATATATCATTCTGCTCTCTTTCATTGTCCTTATGAAATATATTTCAGTGAAATTTATTAATTCTGATTATTACCCTTAAAGTGCATTTCCACATTATTTTACAAATGTGTTCACCTCTCCAGACAACCACTTATCTATTATGTCACTCTTGCTCTTCTCTCTCCACCTTCTCCAATTACCCAACTCTTCTTTTCTCCATTTCAACACTGTATATTTTCTAGCTTCATTTAGACTATTCTCAGATAACTAAACAGAGCCAAATGCGTCTACATGACCAGCAGTGCATACAACACCAAGAGCTGTTCCATGATACTGGGGAAATAGCCCTCAACCACAGTAAACAAACCATAATATGAAGAAAAACAAACACAAACAACCAAAAATCACCCAAATGCAATATAGTACTCTGAAAAACAGGCAATAAAACTACCAGAAATTGAATTCAGAAAATGGGTGTTGAAGTCATATCAAGAGATGTAAGAAACAGTAAAGAGAACAAGGAAGAAATGGAAAAAGTAAAATCCTCAAACCAAAAGGAATCACAGAAAACAAACAATGAGATAACCAAATTAGGCAGCATTAGTAAAAAACCTGAAGAATAGAGTGGAAGAAGAGGAAAATTGAACCAGTGAGCTTGAAGAAAAACACTATGACTACAATCGACTAAAGGAACAATCAACAACAAAAAAAGTAAAGGAATCAGAAGAAAGCCTGAGAATAATATGGGGCACTATGAAGAGAAACAACCTACATCTTATCAGGATCCTGGAAGAAGAAACAAAATATCTACAGAGAAAATAGTACAAGAAAGCATAGAAGAAAATTCCCCAACAGCACACATGAGGTGAAAAATAACTGCTCAAGAAGCTGAGAGAACCCCAAATAGGATAAATCCCTAATGAAAAAAATCACAACACTTCATATTCAAGCTATTCAATTTCAAGGAAAAAGAGATAATCCTGAGGTCAGCGAAAGAATAAAAGAACAGTCAACTACCAAAGAAAACAGATAAGGCTATTTTCAGTTCATTGGGGCTGTTTTTCACAACAGGTTATGCTCACTGATATTGTTAGCTTATCATGCCAAATGTCCAAGATGCACAGGTGGTGTTAATTGAAGGGCGGAATGATTCATGCATTTGGTCACTTTAACTTTGCAAGTTCTCACAGATCTTGATTTTGAAATTCAGTAGAGTGAGATTATGCCTTAGCCAGTTAAATGCTGCTGCTTCCAAGCCTCAAGTACACTCAGACATATCTGAGCAGAAGCCACATTATCTACCTGAAACAGCTTTGGTGTTTCCACATGTATATGCAGATGCCCACCAAATATGAGAGTATTTTGCTTTCTCTGACTTGGCTTTTACTAGCAGTCAGCCTCATTCCATCTCTTTTGTAAATGTTTGAAGACTGTGTGGATTCTGGGGCGCCTATGGGATAATGGTGGGCATATGAGATTAAAAAGATCTTTTAGGGAAGTTTCATTGATGTGCATTTAATATTTAATTACAACTCTCTTTTATACACGTGTGTCTGTGGATTTCAACATCTAAAGTGCACAGATTAACTCATTCCCATAGCGGAGTGAACCTCCCTTTGAGCAGCATTGGTTAGATAATAAATCATGAGTAGTCCTGCAAAAGGAGATGGAGCCCTCGTGTCTGAGTGGTTACACACACCAGCCGATCCAGGCGCACAAAAGGCGTTTTTAATTCTAGTAAAGAGTTAACAACCTCAGACACCCAGATGGCAGTTCTGTCCACCTGCAGCCACCTTCACGGCATGTGTTTGTTAAGATGGAGGACATTGAGGATTGTGGTGTAACATATGAGTTAATGTGGGCTGCACTGGTTTGGGATTTTTTCTCCATGTGCATTTACCCTTTATCTAATGCTCTCTTTTATACATTACAGTTTCTGTGGATTTATTTCTGTAATGTACTCAGACTAACACAACTAATATAAGAAAAGGCAGGACACAAGTAAGCACCCATTTCCGTTTGGGAAAGACACTAAACAGTCAAAAGCTATTTTCCTCCATGCCATCTGTGGGTGGCACAAACAGTTAATTGCCCAAATCATAACTAAAACGATCATCTGAACCCATATGGTGGTACCTCAGAACACAGACCTGGTGGTCTGCTTTTGAACCCACACACAGCCTTGCAGCCCCTATCTCACACGGTTCAGTTTGGCTCTGCACACCTGGTAGTTCCATGACTTGGAATCTACACCACAGTAACTGTTTGGATGAAAGGTACTCAGTCCTGTGTTATGACCAGCCTCATGCCGACGATTCTGTCATGAGGCAGTCCTGACCGAAGTCAAATACCTCATGATTCTAGCTTTTCTTTTCTATTTTTTTCTATAAGTAGTTAAAAGACTTTATTAGGAAGGCTATGAAGTCAAAAGTAACTCTTGATAGAATTTTCTTTCATCCTTTAAGTCGGCTCTGCAAATATATAATCAGTGATTTAGCTGTAAGATCAAAGATCCGTTAATTTATTTAAAATAAAATATATTTTGGTTCTTAAAATTTATTCCATAAAGTACATATTTTATTATAAATTCCCTACTTAAACAAAAGAGGTAATAAATAAAAACAAACAAAAAAACAAACACAAAATATAAAAACCCCAACAAAACAGTAACTGAGCATCTTTATAAAAATTGTAAAAAACTAACAAGAGAAACCAATATTGTGTGTGTTTGTTAATATTAAAAAAAGTGAAAAATCTCTGGATGGGGGACTCCCACCCCCTGGCTTTGCATATCTCACCGTCATCAGTCTGTGGGGCTTGAATATATTGGATATAAACTTACAGCTACAGTGGCATCAGAGGTGTGTGGTATAGCATGAGTGCATGCTACTTATGGTAAACTTTCTAAAAAAAGAAAGAGAATCAGATGGTCATAATGCAGCTCATCATAACTATAATACAGCACAACTCAGAGATTGTGTTTTCTGGGTCTTTGAACTGATATGAGCCAATTGAGTTGTGGGTTGAGGAACTGAATGTGAAATTGACCTGTTTTTTAAAAGCTTGAATGATCTGGAAGGCTAAGGTATGGTTTCAATCATTGTAATAGTGATTTGGGGACTTTTTAGGAACCTGTTTCATGACCCTAATTTACTTCCAACACTGTGGATAGTAACTCACATTCAATGAAGCAAGTGCTTGGCTGCCAACTTGAAGCCGGCTCAATTACTGCCTACTCAGCTTATGCAGACATTTCCTTGCAAACTGGCTTTATTTTTTTAGACAAATAAGTTTCTAATGGCTTATTTTTTCAATTTCCATAAACCTCATTATTTAATAACAAATTTTTTTGATCTCCACAAATGAAAAGGTGCTTATGAAGTATAAACACCAGGGTTATTGGGTAAAAGGTACTGCATGACACAGGGTACCGGGAATTCAGAAGCCTAGGAATTTGGGTGGAAACACTGATTGAGGCACACGAAGACACCGCTTGAGGTGGAATAGCCCTCATGCAGACTTACGAAGTGTGATAACTAGGCAGTGAGCCCTCCTACTCAGTCACAATAACCTACTCCTCAGAACTGTTTTGGAGTCAGGGGAGATTGCATGTAAAGTCAACAGAAAGGATCAGTGTCCAGGCTGGAGTATGAAGGCATCAACATATTAAAGATACTTGCTTCTGTTTGCATCACTTTTATCCCTATCATTCTTCTCCTGCAGCCAAAACTCAGTCCCAGGCGGATGGCAACTTCAGTAACCAGACTGTTCTGTCTGACTTCTACGTTAGGACACATAGACCATCTGAATAAACACTTGATTCTGTGTCCCTCTCCCTCCCATATACAAAACTGCAGCCAGCACCAGACCTTAACCCTGCAGACTAAGAGTTTGTCAAAAGTCTAGAAAGAGCAGTCCATACCCTGGAAACCTAGCATAAAGAAGAGAAGACACAGAATCAAAACCTACAACTGAAAGAAAAAAAAAAGCTCCAGGTGTGTGTCATTCAGACAACCGATTCCAATGAAAACACTTGAGCTTCCCACAGTGTAAAATTTCTTTTACTTCCTTACTATTGTAATTCAAACAGTTTCCCATATCTGACCTCCAAATGTAACTCCAGCAGATTCAAGTATATTAAGGAAGAGGCAATTATTCTGGTGTTTCCCCTGAAACGATTATGGAGTCTTAAACAGTTTTATTATTCTCAGCTCATGCCTTAGATTTTCAACAACTTGAATGTGAAGGAAATCATAAAATGCCACGTTACACAGGTTTCCTTTGTGTTGCCTCACCCAAGACTTTGTCTTCATGTACCTTGAACATGTTATCAGGAGAGAGAGTCCCTGGAAAACGACAACATGGATGGAAAAGTTGTACAGCAACTCAAAGAGGAAAAAGCTCAAGATGATGAATGGACACATTGGCTACAACAATAGGCTCAGACTTAGCCACAATGTTCAGGATGATGCAGGACTTGGCAGTGTTTCAATCTGTGAGCATAAGATCAGTGATTCAGACCTGACAGGAGAGCACTGTGTCAGTCTGGGTAGATTAGAGAAACAAATCCACAGAAACTCTTATGTATATAAGAGAGAGTTTTATGTAAGAGTAAAGTGTACTTTAAGAAACCATCCCAACCCAGGCCAGTCCAAGCCCATAAATCTGACATTAGCCCATATATCCAACACAGATCTACAAAGTCCTCCTCAAACTCACAAAACAGATGCAATGCCAAATGCAGGAGGAAAGTCAAATCAGTGAGTGTTTAAGCATCTCAGCTCTGGCAGGAGTCTTCACGCTGTTCTCCAGACCCAGGTCTGCATCTTGGCAGGTCCACGTGGCTTCTCAGGGATGTCTCCCAGGAAGTGAGCTTTGCTAGCTGAGGCAAAGAACTAGCTAAGGCAGCCACACACTGGTCAGACCATCATAGAACAAGATACCAGAGAATAAGAAAGGCGGGGCTCACCAAGCCACCATTTATCTCTCTGCTCTTTAATTAATCCCATGTATTTATCGGCCAGGTTAGCACAATAAACCTTAACTATCACAGCAACTAACAACAACTTGCGTAAACCTCAGTCTTCCACAAATGTAGACCTCAGAATTCAATCCCTAAGTTAAACTTAATTTAATAGCAGTTTGTTATTTATTATAAATTAATGCAAGAATACAAAGTACAGGTTTCTTAATTTGCTGTTCACAGCGTGTACTCCTGATGCTGCAACACATCACAGGACCTCACTGGGGCGTCATGTACTTTCCTTTTCTCATTTCAAATTTGAAAATTTGTTAGAGTACACAATGTGTTGACGCACCAGTGCTACTCCTCCTTTGAAATAAAAACTTAAGCCCGCTTCTACTTGAAGGACAGAAGTTGCTAACTTTTTTAGCTGGGATGTGGATAGACCCTTACAAACAAGGAGAAAAACCTGAAAACAAAAACTCCACTTCAAGTTGGCTTGCTAGAGCATCATCATCCTTAAGCACTGTCTATAAACACCCAGGCCATGTTGCTCAGGGAGAGAGATTTTGATGAACAATGTCATCCTGAGTTCTACTATTAAATAAATAGTTGTTCTCTGTTTTGTTACTGTTTTAGTTGGGGACAGGCTGTCCAAATCACCCTGACTGCATAACCTAATTTAAATAAATAAGGCAGATTGTAGAGCGCTTTTGTTTGTGTGTTTGTTTCAGATATACTCCCATAGGCTCCCAACCAGTAAATCCTTAAAAGAGCAGGAAGCCTCATCTTTATCCAAAGAAATGACTGGTTGATGTGGACTGTCAACCCTGTAGTTAGAAACATATATGTAAACCACTAAACAAACAAAACGCAGGAAATAAACTAGTTTAATTGTGGGCAATGCATGCTGTATATGTAAATTTAAACATTTCTCATATCCTTTGGATTGGTTCATTAGGCAACGTGTGGAATTTACAGGGTTACACAGGAGTAACATGTTCGGGGCCTTGAGTGTGGAAATACCCCTCTTAATGATTTTCTCTGTGACTGACCTATTGGCCACTCACATCACACACTGTGAGCCTCGCTCTGCTTTTCCAGTGGCTGCCTCCATGCTGACGGTAAACAAGCCAGGAAACCACCTTCCTGCCTGCATCCTAGCTTGCCTGCCCTCAGGAAGGCCAGTGAGGCTTGGGTAATAACATCCCAGAGGGACAGGTGTACTCAATGGGATCAGGTTTTTCCTTGGTCATATAACCTATTAAAAATACTTTTACCACAGAACTCTGATCACTAGGAGTCTGAGAACATTGCAGTAGTAGGTCTGCACCAGACAGACATAAGTAGAAGAAACAGAGAAAACATAAATAAATGGAGACGTAGAATTATGGAGACTCTATGTCTTTAGCTGTGCTGGGGTACAATGAGACACATCCTTGTGTTCAAAACTTCATCATACATTTGGAATACTGGTTATTCACACCATGACAGGGAGGTTTGGGGAAAATAGGGAGCTAAAAATATGAGTACAATAAAGGAGGGTATGTGTATAATATGTGAATTATAGGCCAATAAAACAGTTAAAACAAAAAGTAAAAGTTCAAGCTATTACCTCTCCTCCATGCATAGATGCATAGTCTTTTGTAGGTGCCATCAGTCAGATTCCAACGCACGGTAGAGCCATGTGGCAGGGCAAAGCTGCCCCACAGGATTTCTCAGGATATTGTCTCTGCAGTAATGAATGGCCAGGTCTTTCTTCCACAGCACTGCTTTCAGTTAGCTGCTGAGAACTGCTTCATGTAGTGCCATCAGGGTGTCCTCCACACATACTCCGGCTTCCCATGACCTATTCCCCACGTTATAACTAGAGCATTCATTTGAAAGAGAAAACCATTTTGTGTCAAAGCCTTCCCTCTCCATCTCAGAATCAAAGCTCCAATCACAATGATCTCTTAAATTCCCTGAAAATTGCCAGGCTCTCACCTACCTCATAATCATCCTGAATAGCCTTGGTGGCAGAGTAGCTATGTGTTGTGCTGATAACTACAGGTCAGCAGTTCAAAATCATCAGCTGTTCCTCAGGAGAAAGACGAGGCTTTCTATTCCATTGAATAGTCACAGTCCCAGAAACCCACAGGGGAAGTTCTAGCCTGTCCTAAAGGGTTGCTGTGAGTCAGCCTTGAGTCCATGGCAGTGAGTTTGTTTGAGTTTTGTTCTTATTTGTCTCCTAACTGGAGTCCTTGGATGGAACAGTCAATGCCCGTGACTGATCAAGAGATTGACAGTTTAAGTTCACAAGCAACAACACCCTCAAGAAAGTTCTGGCATCGTACTTCAAAAATATAATGACCATTGAAAACCCCAGGAAGGATATCTTTCCTCTGTCACACGTGGGTCTCTGAGATTTGGAATTCACTGGACGGCAACTGGTTGTTTGCCTTTGGGCTAACTAGCTGCTACTTAAGGAACCTGGATGGTGTAGTGCATTATGTATTGGGCTGATAAACACAAGGTCACCAGTTCAATGCCACCAGCTGCTCTGTGGGAGATCAATGAGACTATCTTTTGACAAAAAGAATTTCATAGGTTCCCAAATTTATTTGGCTAACTAGCCCTTACAGAAAGTAATAATCACTCAGCACTTCTGTGGCAATTGAAAACTTCTGTAGGGTAGTCCATAACCTGGGATAAAGTATAGGTATCTGCTGTTGAAACCTCCCTGCATCATTCCAGTGATCCCAACCTCACCCTCAGGGGAGCGCCTTTACTCACTTTGGGGAACACTGACTTGCAGGCTCTGGAAACACCAGGGGGCATTTCTAAGTCTGTCTTAGAGGGTCCCAATAGTCAGAATTGACTTGTTGATGGTGGTGTGGTTTTAACTCCTACTCCTGCAGATCTCAGCGGCCATGTTGGTTCATCTGGAGTCACACTGAAGAAATCTCAGCCTTGGTACTTATTGACTGTATAAGTCTGGGAAAGTTCACCTAAGCATCCTTACTGTTATGATTAAAGGATTCTGTCCCTTTCAAGTTTTTCTAACACATGGCCAGTTCCCACATATGCTTCACTCTTCTTGTGAAATCCTGTCTTGGGAAAAGCATATAGGTTTTGACTTATTTTATTGATAGTTCGGTTATAAAAAAGAATCACTTGCTGGTGTGCACAATGTTTTACCTCACATAAAAATTACTTCTGAAAAATTTCTAGTTGGCATGTGAGATAAAGTTTATTGTGCCAACATGGCTGACACGTGTGGGATTAATTGAAAGGTGGAGGGATAAATGGCTCTGTGAGCCTTGCCATTCTAATTCTCGGGTTTCTTGCTTTCTGATGGTTGGATCAGGATGCAGTTGCCTTAGCCAGTTCCCTTCTTCAACTGGCAAGGCTCATTCATGAAAGACATCCCTGAGGAGAAGCCACATGGACCTACCCTGATGCAGCCCTGGTTGCTGGAGAAGCCATGTGGAGACCCCTGCCAGTGCTGAGATGCTTACATGCTCACTGATTCGGGTTTCCTTCTGCAGTCAGCCTTATTGCGTGTGTTTTGTGAGATGGAGGAGGACTTTATGGATTGGTGTCGGACATATGGGCTAATTTTGGACTTGTTGGCTTCGGCAGCACTGGGTTGGGATGTTTTCTTGATGTGCACTTACCCTTTATATAAAACTCTCTTATTCATGTTTCTGTGGATTTGTTTCTCTAATGTACCCAGACTGAAACAATATAATTGTAGTTGTTTATTTTTAATGGAATAATGTACTGTAGTCTGAAATTGCAGTGCTAAGTGTGTCATCGTGTCCTGATACACAGTCTTTAAAACATGGGAACACAGGTACAATATTTCATTCTTGACTCTGTGAGAGCTATCGCCAGGGATTGTAACAGAAGTTCTGTGTTTCCTGGATGTCTAACAAATAAGGTGGTGAATGATCTTGGTCTCTATTCAAATATAGAGAAATGATCCAACAAAAGTAATTTTGCCAAAGAAGGGGCTTATGAAACACTTTTTTTGTGTGTGGGTGGGTCGGGAGGAAGTCTGGAAATGAGACCATTTAGCCACCATAGTGGGCTTCTGAGGGAGGTATAATGCCATCTCCTGTTTGAATATTTGGGTGCATGTGATTTGTTCTCTGCTTTTGGTAAATATTGGGGTTGGGAGAACTGACTCATATTGGAGTGGTTCTCAAGCCTCGTTACACAGCATAATCACTTATAATGAAGGTTTAAAAAAAAACAGTGGATCATACCACAATCCAAATCAATTAAACTACTGAGGTGAGAGCTAGGTGATTCCTGATAGCAGTTCATACGAAGAACTGATTTGTCCACTTGCGGAGAATTAGTCAC